>NC_083318.1:121674261-121939426 GCF_963455315.2 Globicephala melas | reverse complement strand
AAGGCTTGAATTTTTTTTTTACATCTTTATTGGAGTATAATTGCTTTACAATGGTGTGTTAGTTTCTGCTTTATAACAAAGTGAATCAGTTATACATATACATATGTTCCCATATCTCTTCCCTCTTGCGTCTCCCTCCCTCCCACCCTCCCTATCCCACCCCTCCAGGCGGTCACAAAGCACCGAGCTGATCTCCCTGTGCTATGCGGCTGCTTCCCACTAGCTATCTACGTTACGTTTTGTAGTGTATATATGTCCATGCCTCTCTCTCGCTTTGTCACAGCTCACCCTTCCCCCTCCCCATATCCTCAAGTCCGTTCTCCAGTAGGTCTGTGTCTCTATTCCTGTCTTACCCCTAGGTTCTTCATGACATTTTTTCCCCTTAAATTCCATATATATGTGTTAGCATACGGTATTTGTCTTTCTCTTTCTGACTTACTTCACTCTGTATGACAGACTCTAGGTCCATCCACCTCACTACAAATAGCTCAATTTCGTTTCTTTTTATGGCTGAGTAATATTCCATTGTATATATGTGCCACATCTTCTTTATCCATTCATCCGATGATGGACACTTAGGTTGTTTCCATCTCCTGGCTATTGTAAATAGAGCTGCAATGAACATTTTGGTACATGACTCTTTTTGAATTATGGTTTTCTCAGGGTATATGCCCAGTAGTGGGATTGCTGGGTCATATGGTAGTTCTATTTGTAGTTTTTTAAGGAACCTCCATACTGTTCTCTACATTCTGTTCTTTACAGAACCTCCATACTGTTCTTTACATTCCCACCAACAGTGCAAGAGGGTTCCCTTCTCTCCACACCCTCTCCAGCATTTCTTGTTTCTAGATTTTTTGATGATGGCCATTCTGACTGGTGTGAGACGATATCTTATTGTAGTTTTGATTTGCATTTCTCTAATGATTAATGAAGTTGAGCATTCTTTCATGTGTTTGTTGGCAGTCTGTATATCTTCTTTGGAGAAATGTCTATTTAGGTCTTCAGCCCATTTTTGGATTGGGTTGTTTGTTTTTTTGTTATTGAGCTGCATGACATTCTTATAAATTTTGGAGATTAATCCTTTGTCAGTTGCTTCATTTGCAAATATTTTCTCCCATTCTGAGGGTTGTCTTTTGGTCTTGTTTATGGTTTCCTTTGCTGTGCAAAAGCTTTTAAGTTTCATTAGGTCCCATTTGTTTATTTTTGTTTTTATTTCCATTTCTCTAGGAGGTGGGTCAAAAAGGATCTTGCTGTGATTTATGTCATAGAGTGTTCTGCCTATGTTTTCCTCTAAGAGTTTGATAGTTTCTGGCCTTACATTTAGGTCTTTAATCCATTTTGAGCTTATTTTTGTGTATGGTGTTAGGGGGTGATCTAATCTCATACTTTTACATGTACCTGTCCAGTTTTCCCAGCACCATTTATTGAAGAGGCTGTCCTTTCTCCACTGTACCTTCCTGCCTCCTTTATCAAAGATAAGGTGACCATATGTGCGTGGGCTTATCTCTGGGCTTTCTATCCTGTTCCATTGATCTATCTTTCTGTTTTTGTGCCAGCACCATACTGTCTTGATTACTGTAGCTTTGTAGTATAGTCTGAAGTCAGGGAGCCTGATTCCTCCAGCTCCATTTTTCGTTCTCAAGATTGCTTTGGCTATTCAGGGTGTTTTGTGTTTCCATACAAATGGTGAAATATTTTGTTCTAGTTCTGTGAAAAATACCAGTGGTAGTTTGATAGGGATTGCATTGAATCTGTAGATTGCTTTGGGTAGTAGAGTCATTTTCACAATGTTGATTCTTCCAATCCAAGAACATGGTATATCTCTCCATCTATTTGTATCATCTTTAATCTATTTCATCAGTGTCTTATAATTTTCTGCATACAGGTCTTCTGTCTCCTTAGGTAGGTTTATTCCTAGATATTTTATTCTTTTTGTTGCAATGGTAAATGGGAGTGTTTCCTTGATTTCACTTTCAGATTTTTCATCATTAGTGTATAGGAATGCCAGAGATTTCTGTGCATCAATTTTGTATCCTTCTACTTTACCAAATTCATTGATTAGCTCTAGTAGTTTTCTGGTAGCACCTTTAGGATTCCCTATGTATAGTATCATGTCATCTGCAAACAGTGACAGCTTTACTTCTTCTTTTCTGATTTGGATTCCTTTTATTTCCTTTTCTTCTCAGATTGCTGTGGCTAAAACTTCCAAAACTATGTTGAATAAGAGTGGTGAGAGTGGGAAACCTTGTCTTGTTCCTGATCTTAGTGGAAATGCTTTTAGTTTTGCACCATTGAGGACAATGTTGGCTGTGGGTTTGTCATATATGGCCTTTATTATGTTGAGGATAGTTCCCTCTATGCCTACTTTCTGCAGGGTTTTTATCATAAATGGGTGTTGAATTTTGTCAAAAGCTTTCTCTGCCTCTATTGAAATGATCATATGGTTTTTCTCCTTCAGTTTGTTAATATGGTATATCACATTGATTGTTTTGCATATACAGAAGCATCCTTGCATTCTTGGAATAAACCCCACTTGATCCTGGTGTATGATCCTTTTAATGTGCTGTTGGATTCTGTTTGCTAGTATTTTGTTGAGGATTTTTGCATCTATGTTCATCAGTGATATTGGCCTGTAGTTTTCTTTCTTTGTGACATGCTTGTCTGGTTTTGGTATCAAGGTGATGGTGGCCTCATAAAATGAGTTTGGGAGTGTTCCTCCATCTGCTATATCTTGGAAGAGTTTGAGAAGGATAGGTGTTAGCTCTACTCTAAATGTTTGATAGAATTCGCCTGTGATGCCATCTGGTCCTGGGCTTTTGTTTGTTGGAAGATTTTTAATCACAGTTTCAATTTCAGTGCTTGTGATTGGTCTGTTCATATTTTCTATTTCTTCCTGATTCAGTCTTGGCACATTGTGCATTTCTAAGAATTTGTCCATTTTTTCCAGGTTGTCCATTTTATTGGCATATAATTGCTTGTAGTAATCTCTCATGATCTTTTGTATTTCTCCAGTGTCAGTTGTTACTTCTCCTTTTTCATTTCTAATTCTATTGATTTGAGTCTTCTCCCTTTTTTTCTTGATGAGTCTGGCTAATGGTTTATCAATTTTGTTTATCTTCTCTAACAACCAGTTTTTAGTTTTTATTGATCTTTGCTATCGTTTCCTTCTTTTTCATTTATTTCTGATGTGATTTTTATGATTTCTTTCCTTCTGCTAACTTTGGGGTTTTTTTGTTCTTCTTTCTCTAATTGCTTTAGGTGCAAGGTTAGGTTGTTTATTCGAGATGTTTCCTGTTCCTTAAGGTAGGATTGTATTGCTATAAACTTCCCTCTTAGAACTGCTTTTGTTGCATCCCATAGATTTTGGGTCGTTGTGTCTCCATTGTCATTTGTTTCTAGGTATTTTTTAATTTCCTCTTTGATTTCTTCAGTGATCACTTCGTTATTAAGTAGTGTATTGTTTAGCCTCCATGTGTTTGTATTTTTTACAGATCGTTTCCTGTAATTGATATCTAGTCTCATAGCGTTGTGGTCAGAAAAGATACTTGAAACAATTTCAATTTTCTTAAATTTACCAAGGCTTGACTTGTGACCCAGGATATGATCTATCCTGGAGAATGTTCCATGAGCACTTGAGAAAAATGTGTATTCTGTTGTTTTTGGATGGAATGTCCTATAAATATCAATTAAGTCCATCTTGTTTAATGTGTCATTTAAAGCTTGTGTTTCCTTATTTTCATTTTGGATGATCTTTCCATTGGTGAAAGTGGGGTGTTAAAGTCCCCTACTATGAGGGCTTCCCTGGTGGCGCAGTGGTTGAGAGTCCGCGGGTGGTTGGACGCGGGTTCGTGCCAGGTCTGGGAGGATCCCACATGCTGTGGAGCCATGAGCTATGAGCCATGAGCCATGAGCCATGGCGGCTGAGCCTGCGCGTCTGGAGCCTGTGCTCCACAACGGGAGAGGCCACAACAGTGAGAGGCCTGCGTACCGCAAAAAAAAAAAAAAAAAAAGTCCCCTATTATGAATGTGTTACTGTTGATTTCCCCTTTTATGGCTCTTAGTATTTGCCTTATGTATTGAGGTGCTCCTATGTTGGGTGCATAAATATTTACAATTGTTATATCTTCTTGGATTGATCCCTTGATCATTATGTAGTGTCCTTCTTTGTCTCGTGTAACAGTCTTTGTTTTAAAGTCTATTTTGTCTGATATGAGACTTGCTACTCCAGCTTTTTTTTGGTTTCCATTTGCATGAAATGTCTTTTTCCATCCCCTTACTTTCAGTCTGTATGTGTCTCTAGGTCTGAAGTGGGTCTCTTGTAGACAGCATATATAAGGGTCTTGTTTTTGTATCCATTCAGCCAATCTGTGTCTTTCGGTGGGAGCATTTAGTGCATTTACATTTAAGGTAATTATCGATATGTATGTTCCTATTCCCATTTTCTTAATTGTTTTGGGTTCGTTATTGAAGGTCTTTTCCTTCTCTTGTGTTTCTTGCCTAGAGAAGTTCCTTTAGCAGTTGTCATAAAGCTGGTTTAGTGGTGCTGAACTCTCTCAGCTTTTGCTTGTCTGTAAAGGTTTTAATTTCTCCATCAAATCTGAATGAGGTCCTTGCTGGGTAGAGTAATCTTGGTTGCAGGTTTTCCTCCTTCATCACTTTAAATATGTCCTGCCACTCCCTTCTGGCTTGCAGAGTTCCTGCTGAAAGATCAGCTGTTAACCTTATGGGGATTCCCTTGTGTGTTATTTGTTGTTTTTCCCTTGCTGCTTTTAATATGTTTTCTTTGTATTTAATTTTTGACAGTTTGATTAATATGTGTCTTGGCATATTTCTCCTTGGATTTATCCTGTATGGGACTCTCTGTGCTTCCTGGACTTAACTATTTCCTTTCCCATATTAGGGAAGTTTTCAACTATAATCTCTTCAAATATTTTCTCAGTCCCTTTCTTTTTCTCTTCTTCTTCTGGAACCCCTATAATTCGAATGTTGGTGTGTTTAAAGTTGTCCCAGAGGTCTCTGAGACTGTCCTCAGTTCTTTTCATTCTTTTTTCTTTATTCTGCTCTGCAGTAGTTATTTCCACTATTTTATCTTCCAGGTCACTTATCCATTCTTCTGCCTCAGTTATTCTGCTATTGATCCCATCTAGAGTATTTTTACTTTCATTTATTGTGTTGTTCATCGTTGTTTGTTTCATCTTTAGTTCTTCTAGGTCCTTGTTAAGTGTTTCTTGAATTTGTCCATTCTATTTCCAAGATTTTGGATCATCTTTACTATCATTATTCTAAATTCTTTTTCAGGTAGACTGCCTATTTCCTCTTCATTTGTTAGGTCTGGTGGGTTTTTATCTTGCTCCTTCATCTGCTGTGTGTTTTTCTGTCTTCTCATTTTGCTTATCTTACTGTGTTTGGGGTCTCCGTTTTGCAGGCTGCAGGTTCGTAGTTCCCGTTGTTTTCGGTGTCTGTCCCCAGTGGCTAAGGTTGGTTCAGTGGGTTGTGTAGGCTTCCTGGTGGAGGGGACTAGTGCCTGTGTTCTGATGGATGAGGCTGGATCTTGCCTCTCTGGTGGGCAGGTCCACGTCTGGTGGTGTGTTCTTGGGTGTCTGTGGACTTATTATGATTTTAGGCAGGCTTTGTGCTAATGGGTTGGGGTGTGTTCCTGTCTTGCTAGTTGTTTGTCATAGGATGTCCAACACTGTAGCTTGCTGGTCGTTGAGTGAAGCTGGGTGCTGGTGTTGAGATGGAGATCTCTGGGAGATTTTCGCCGTTTGATATTATGTGGAGCTGGGAGGTCTCTTGTGGACCAGTGTTCTGAAGTTGGCTCTCCCACCTCAGAGGCACAGAACTGACTCCTGGCTGCAGCACCAAGAGCCTTTCATCCACACAGCTCAGAATAAAAGGGAGAAAAAGTAGAAAGAAAGAATTAGTAGAAGTAGAAAGAAAGAAAGGAGGGAGGGAGGGAGGGAGGAAGGAAGGAGGGAGGGAAGGAAGGAAAAGAAGAAAGAAAGAAGGTAAAGTAAAATAAAATAAAGTAAGATAAAATATAATAAAGTTATTAAAATAAAAAAATAATTATTAAGAAAACAACAACAAAAAAAACCAGACGGATAGAACCCTAGGACAAATGGTGGAAGCAAAGCTATACAGGCAAAATTTCACACAGAAGCATACACATACACACTCACCAAAAGAGGAAAAGGGGAAAAAAATCATAAATCTTGCTCTCAAAGTCCACCTCCTCAATTTAGGATGATTCGTTGTCTATTCATATATTCCACAGCTGCAGGGTACATCAAGTTGATTGTGGAGCTTTAATCCGCTGCTTCTGAGGCTGCTGGGAGAGATTTCCCTTTCTCTTCTTTGTTCTCACAGCTCCCAGGGGCTCAGCTTTGGATTTGGCCCCGCCTCTGCGTGTAGGTCGCCGGAGGGCGTCTGTTCTTCGCTCAGACAGGACGGGGTTAAAGGAGCCGCTGATTCGGAGGCTCTGGCTCACTCAGGCCGGGGGGGGGGAGGGAGGGGCACGGAGTGCGGGGCGGGCCTGCGGCGGCAGAGGCCGGCGTGACGTCGCGCCGTCGTGACGTTGCACGAGCCTGAGGCGCGCTGTGCGTTCTCCCGGGGGAGTTGTCCCTGCATCCCGGGACCCTGGCAGTGGCGGGCTGCACAGGCTCCCCGGAAGGGGGGTGTGGAGAGTGACCTGTGCTCGCACACAGGCTCCTTGGTGGCGGCAGCAGCAGCCTTAGCGTCTCATGCCCGTCTTTGGGGTCCGCGCTTTTAGCCGCGGTTCGTGCCCGTCTCTGGAGCTCCTTTAAGCGGCGCTCTAATCCCCTGTCCTCGCGCACCAGGAAACAAAGAGGGAAGAAAAAGCCTCTTGCCTCTTCGGCTGGTCCAGACTTTTCCCCGGACTCCCTCCCGGCTAGCCGTGGCGCACTAACACCCTGCAGGCTGTGTTCACGCTGCCAACCCCAGTCCTCTCCCTGCGCTCAGACCGAAGCCGGAGCCTCATCTCCCAGACCCGCCCGCGGCGGCGGGTGAGCAGACAAGCCTCTCGGCCTGGTGAGTGAGTGCTGGTCGGCCCTGATCCTCTTTGCGGGAATCTCTCCGCTTTGCCCTCCGCACCCCTGTTGCTGTGCTGTTCTCCGTGGCCCCGAAGCTTTCCCCCTCCGCTACCCACAGTCTCCGCCCGCGAAGGGGCTTCCTAGTGTGTGGAAAGCTTTTCTCCTTCACAGCTCACTCCCACTGGTGCAGGTCCCGTCCCTATCCTTTTGTCTCTGTTTATTCTTTTTTCTTTTGCCCTACCCAGGTACGTGGGGGGGGGGGGGTGGTTTCTTGCGTTTTGGGAGGTCTGAGGTCTTCTGCCAGCGTTCAGTAGGTGTTCTGTAGGAGTTGTTCCACGTGTAGATGTATTTCTGGTGTATCTGTGGAGAGGAAGGTGATCTCCGCGTCTTACTCTTCCGCCATGTTCCCGGAAGCCTCAAGGCTTTAATTTTTTTTTTTTTTTTTTTTTTTTTTTTTTAGCGGTACGCGGGCCTCTCCCTGCTGTGGCCTCTCCCGTTGCGGAGCACAGCCTCCGGACGCGCAGGCTCAGCGGCCATGGCTCACGGGCCCAGCTGCTCGGCGGCATGTGGGATATTCCCGGACTGGGGCACGAACCCGTGTCCCCCGCATCGGGAGGCGGACTCTCAACCACTGCGCCACCAGGGAATCCCAAGGCTCGAATTTTTTTAAATTAACATACCTTTTGCTTCATGAAAAGCATCAATGAGTGAAACTGGCATTCATATTACTATTATCATCATTAGTATTTTTATTTCAAGTACACTATAAGCACATTGGGTGTCATTACCTTGATTTGTGCTTAAGTACTGTTTCTCCTGTTATAGCTTTGCACCATCAATGTAAATGCCAACACTGGAAGAGACACTAACATCATAGTATTGTTATGAAAATATCTTTGACCTCATAGACTCCCTGAAAGTATCTCAGGGGTTCCCAGGGGTATGGATATCACACTTTTAGAAACACTGATCTAGATCCTCAACTGACTTTTTTTTTTGGTTTACATTTTTGACATATTATAGAAGCAGACTAAATGAAAAAAATTGCGGGACGTGAAAGTTTAATTATTTTACAGATTATAAGTTTTTACAAGAGTTTTTATAAAAGAAATAACAATATATTTCACACTGTACAAAAAGAATTTCTAAAAGTCCAAAACTATTTGTTCTCAAATTTATGTTGGAAATGAGGATGAAAAAGAGAATTCAAGCTTTCTGGTACTTGCTTGTTCAACAAATATTTTAAAATACTATTATTAAGTTATTCAGAAATGAGAAATGAGAAAATTTAGAATTGATAAATATATATTGATATACTTTTGATGTTGTTGTTTTTAATTTTCTATTTAATGACTTTATACCCCCTTTGCCCATTTATCCTGATACAATTTTATTAAACATTTTTAATAACTTAAAATCTATTATTTATGTGTATGCTTCATAGAGCAAATTTCATTTGTCTATTTAAACGAATGTTTATTTTGATTTTAGGTAGAAGAATCCTGGTATTAAATCAATTCTGTGAGCATGGCCAGTGCTGCTACCAAGTAAGTAGAAAGGTTATATGAAATCCAGAGTCCTTGCTGCACAAAGTTCTCTGTCTTTTTCCCCCTCTTTCTTCCTTCCTCCCTCCTTTTCCTTTTTTCCTGTCTTCCATTTGTTTTGGAAAGTTTGTTTTTTAAAAAAATTATCCACAGCAAACTTTCTTCAGTCTGAAAAAAAACAGGTATTACCTATGTTTCTATTTTCTTTTTAAAAGAAACTATCTAATCTTGCTAAAATGTATCTCTTGGAATGAATCTGAAATAATTATCACACATCACTCTGTCCTTCCTTTTCATTTTTATTCTCCAGCTCAAGTATCTCTGTGAATCCCTTTCCACATAGAGGAAGGTTATTGTCAGATCTATTCCGTATAGCAGTACTAGTACCAGCGTAATGGACAGGTCACTCTGCTCTTGTATTCTAGGAGTGGGTAGCAGTTAAGAGCTCAGGCTCTGGAGTAAAGTGGCCTTGGGTCTCAATCCTGTATCTATTGACCTTGGTGAAGTTACTTAACCTCAAAAGCTTTGGTTTCTTCATCTGTAAAAATGGACCAACATTAGTACCTACTACATGAAGTTTAATTGAGATAATACATGCATCGTACTTAGCACAGTGACTGGCACATAGTTTAAGGTATGCTTGTTATTACTTCTGAGTCTCCGTGTCCTCAGCATTCATGTTACATGACATACAAGGGTTCTGACAATAAATGCAAATTCCTTTCTGTTTGGTTGGCTTTTGTGCTGATAAAATTTCTGAAAACTATTGGTCCTTGTCAAAAAGAAAATCTATTGGTAGAAGGAGGATCACAAATTTATACACATGGATGTAAAATGAACATATGCAGTTTATGTTCTCTCTCACGTATTTGATCTTTCTTTCAAGGGTCTAATCTACAGAGTAGCAAAGTGGAACAATTTTTTCTAATCCAATAATTTTAGTCTAATCCAATTTAAGTCTTTAGGCAACCTAATATGTTTTTGGTCTAAATCCCAGTATTTTGGTCTCCTCCTTCTCAGCCTCCTTCTCTCCAACATGGTGTCTGTGTATACTGAAGGGGGTATCCTGTGGTGAAGGGAAAGAGATGGTCTCCAAGATGGTTTTTCAAGGCTGTGTACTGTCCTTTTGTCCCTATGGAAATGCCTCTTGTTTACCTGTGACTACTGCTTGCCCTGTTAGAGGCTGAGGTTGTTGTCTATTCTCTAGAAATCCAGGGTCAGGGCCAAGGGCTCTTTGGTTATTAGCCTTAAGATCTCTGTGACATCCACTCAGTCCCTGGAACACTTTGCCCTTGCCACACTTGACTCCGAGCCAAGTCAGACTATGAGCTGACTTCTGTGTGCTATGTTGGGGTCAGGTGGGAACATCTATTTTAGGAGAACTCAGCAAAGACCCTTCTTCTGCCTAATCACACGATGCTACAGCTTTTACTCGGTTGCCACCACCCACCCCTTCCCTACGTAAAGTAGGACAAAAGTGCTTGTGTTTTAGGCATTTCCCTAAATTGAATACTCTGAGATAGGAGAGCAGGACACATATATCTCACCTACCTTTGCCCGCTTTTCTTCAACCAGGCTGGAAGGGTGGGCTTCCCACCTCCTTTATGCCACATCCTGGATTCTGTGATCTGGTGCACCAACCCTGCATCTCCACGTGCTTAAAGTGGGCTTAAAGTGGTGTTTTGTGAAGTAGACAACTTTTTCTCTCTTTGTCCTGACAGCCTGGCTTTCAAGTCCACTTTCTTCCTTAAAGAGTTCAAAAAGTTAGCTCTGAGAATCAAAGTTGAGCAATACTGACTTTGTTCTAGGCTCTTTCCTTCCCTAGAGCAGTAAACCTCAGGCTCAAATTGGTGAAGAAAAGCTGAAAGGGGGAAATTAAGAACACTGTTTTAATATTCACAACATAAGATCCGCTGTTATGTTAATTTACCAATGTTTGTCTAACTACAAAACCCATGATTTTTCCAATGCACACTTTTGGCAATGGGTAAGTCCATGGTCTTTTAGGGCAAGATAGAAGAAAATCAGAAATCAGAGGATATAAAGAGACTTGAAGTAGTTGGAGTTTGGAAACAAGCAGCGAGGAAGGAGAGAGAGAGACATATTTAAGATTCTCTGAGAGCGCTCATGCCAAGTATTAGTGCTGTAGAAATGGAAGTGCGCCTGATGATTTTATGATGCTGCCTTCAACTTACATGCCCTCATTTTAAAGAGCTATTAGTGAAATGATTACTTGGAGTCCAACACAGATTGTTCTCATCGAATTGTATATTCAAAATAATTAGGTTATAATCTAAAATATTGTTGTTATTAGGTAGCATTTCTTTAACACTTCAATGTTTGTTTTGAGATCACCTAAAATGAATGAAGACACTGGAGTCAGTCTGTCCGGGTTTGAGTCCTGGACCACACTCACAGGGCATGTGAGAATTTCAGTTTTCTCATTTATAAAATGAGGATTATTATAGTCAACATTTATTGAGTGTTTTTGTACACCAGGCACTCTTCTAAGCACTTGTATATTAACTTATGTAATCGATAAAAAACCTCAGGATGTATTACTGTCATCTGTTTGGAGATAACACAACTGTGTCTCTGAGAATTAAGTTATTTGTTCGTGATCCTATAGTTAGTTAGAGGTGAAAGTGGGATTAGAACCTAGGCAGTGTGGCTCTAGATCTGAATGATAACAGCTAACACTTTTTTTTTTTTTTTGTGGTACGCGGGCCTCTCACTGTTGTGGCCTCTCCCGTTGTGGAGCACAGGCTCCGGATGCGCAGGCTCGGCGGCCATGGCTCACGGGCCTAGCCGCTCCGCGGCATGTGGGATCTTCCCGGAGCGGGGCACGAACCTGTGTCCCCTGCATCGGCAGGTGCCCTCTCAACCACTGAGCCACCAGGGAAGCCCGCTAACACTTTTTAATATATTCTATGCCAGGTCTGAACTAAGCACTCTATGTCCTATAAGAGGGAAACTCTTTTAATCTCATTTTATAGATTAGAAAACTGAGCATGGCGAGGTTAAGTATTTTGCTCAAGCTGACACTACTAGTAAATGTGGAGCCAGATCCACGTAGTCTGGCTCCAGAGTTTGTGCTGTCTACCTTCCTGCTGAACTGTCTCAAAGGAATTTCATGAGCAATAACTGAGCAAATCCATGTGCAATACTTAGCACAGCACTTGGCACAGAGAAAATGCTAGATAAATATTAATTAATTATTAGTAACCAGGAAACCCTATTAACTGGCAAATACCATGGAGATCCCTTAAGAATGGAGTGTTCTGTACAGGTAAACCTTTTGTTATATGTGTTATTCTTGTACCTATCCCCATTATTTGGTTTTATATAATTTCATTCATTCATTCAATCAGTCAATCTTGCCTCATGTTACTTTTAATGTGCCAACACTGTGCAAGGTGTTCTGGTATGTGATGGGCAGATACCTTTGAAAAAAGGCTCATAGACTTGTTGTACTGAAGTTAAAGATGCACTAAACAACTTTTGTAAAAATTCCATACTAGCAGTAGGGCTTCTCTAACTAGCTAATTTCAGTTGTTTGGAAGAAATGTATCCTGGGCTTGGGTGATACCTACCAACACTGTGCCATTTAGCTCCTTCAAGCTAAGTTTTTGCACCTGTCTTGTAACATTTTCACATGCATAACTTTGATGTGCTTTATCTCTTAATCTGGAAGCTGCGTGCCAAAACTTTATAGCTTTTCACTTAATGTCTTACTCTGTGTTATTTCCTTAAATATTTTAAAAACACAGCCTCTGTTCTAAATGCCATCTTGCTTCTGCTAAGGGGAGAGAGTCTGGATAGCCTAAAAACACAGGTTTCAGAATCAGAGCATTAGTTCAAAGCCAGTTCTTTTGGCTCTTCGAGCTCTAGCATGTTATTTAACCACGTTGAACCTCAGCTTCCTCATTTATGATTGGGGATAATAATTTCTATCCTGCAGGATTCCTGGGTGATTAAGCAATGAAGGCAAAACCTTCAAAACCTCCTTGTTCCTCTAAGACACTCTATTTGTGCATTATATTTCTATATTTCTACTGCATTATTATTATTCTAATGTTAAGAAAGTATAATTTCATCTTTTTGTAGTTTGGAGTCATAAACAGTTGGTCATTACTTTTCTAAAATCCATTTGCTTTTTTTGTATGAGTAAACCCTGTTTTTTCTTTTTCTTCCAGTTTTTCCATACTGATAGAAATGGAGTGATGCAATGCAATTTTAGGCTGTTGCAAATATGTTAGGGGGAATAAATTCTTATCATTATGGGTACCAACATAGTAGATTAGATAGGGTGATGAGGAAAGAAAGTGACCCAAGTAGAATTTTAACTCAATAAAAAGAGGAAAGTTAAGAAAAAAAAAACGATTTCAAAATTGATTTGAATAAAGAGAAGAATCAAAACAATGAGATCTACCTTGACTTTTGCAAGCCAACATTTGAAATTATAAAACAATTGAATCTCAGAATTTGAGAGGCTCTTAAAAGCCACAGGGGGTCTAGTATCTGCCACAGGAATCCCATCCACAGCATCTCTGCTGGATGGTCATCCAGCCTTGCTTTCTAGAGAGAAGGGGCTTTTGTCTTTGTGAAGAATTATAAGGCCGTTCTTATGGCTACAAAGTGCTCTGTTAGTCTGATTGAGATGCCCTTTCACAAAAAATAGCATTCTCGGAAAGATCACGTAATTATCTCTTATAGGAAAGTCCTTCAAATATTCAAAGATAGTACTTTCTTCAAATTAAACAACCTCTTCTCTCTTAATTGTTCTCTACTGGTTGCCAATGTTTCCCTTAGAATGTAGAGCACAGAACAGGCATGATTAACAAGTATTTTTTCATACAGATTGTTGTTAAGCCAGATCTATCCCCTACTGCCATGTGGATTATTTTTATCACCTGAAAGAAGATTTTAGTAATACCTGAATCAGGATTTAAACTGACACCCAAATGGTTTCAAAGGTATGGTTTTACTAGTACCATATTACTCTACTATAGCCTCCATTCTAGGCACAAGAAACTGATTTTTTCCAAATACCCCACATTCCTCCCATTGCCATAATTCTCCACAAGCTGTCACTTCCGCCTGTAATGCTTCTTCTCGTTTCAGTTCTTGTAAATTTTCACTCAGCTCTCCATAATCAGAAGAACTTCACCTTTTGCTCCTCAGGCCTGACCCTGCCACCTAAGACAGACAGTTCTTTCTTCATGATCTCACACAACAGACTTCTGTGTTTATTGAGAAGAAAATGGAGGCAGGGATCCAGGTGGTTGTCATTTTAAAATCAGCTTGATTAAAAAATTTTTCTATTGTTTTTAATTTTTATTGAAATGTAGTTGATTTACAATGTGTTAGTTTCAGGTATACAGCAAAGTGATTCAGTTTCTTATATATATACATATATATTCTTTTTTAGATTCTTTTCAATTATAGGTTATTACAAGATATGGAGTATAATTCCCTGTGCTATACAGGAGGTGCTTGTTGCTTACCTATTTTATATATAGTAGTGTGTGTCTGTTAATCCCAAACTCCTAATTTATCCCTCTCCCACTTTTCCCTTTGGTAACCATAAGTTTTTCTTCTATGACTGTGAGTCTATTTCTGTTTTATAAATAAGTTCATTTGTATTATTTTTTTAGACTCCACATATGAGTGATATTATATGATAGTTGTCTTTGTCTGACTTAGTATGATAATCTCTAGATCCATCCATGTTGCTACAAATGGCATTATTTCCTTCTTTTTATGGCTGAGTAATATTCCACTGTGTATATAGAACACATTTTCTTTATCCATTCATCTGTCAATGGACACTTATGTTGCTTCTATGTCTTGGCTATTGTAAATAGTGCTGCTGTGAACATTGGGGTGCATGTATCTTTTCGAATTACAGTTTTCTCTGAATATATTCCCAAGAGTGGGATCCCTGGATCTTATGGTAATCCTGTTTTTAGTTTTTTAAGGAACCTCCATACTGTTCTCCACAGTGGCTGCACAAATGTACGTTCCCACCAACAGTGTAAGAGGGTTCCCTTTTCTCCACACCCTCTCCAGCATTTATTATTTGTAGACTTTTTAACGATGGTCATTCTGACTGAGCTTGATTTTATTCAAAATAAACTCACAGAGGATTAACTATGTCTGCAATGCCTTTGAAACAAGAATATTTGAATCAAATCTTTTTTCAGAATTTACTTATTTAAGATAGAGCTGGAAATATTTCAGGAACAGATATTTAGAGGTCTTTAATCAAGAAATCCTATAAATCTCCCAAAACATTGTAGTTTTCTAAAAGTTTTCAGTAAAATTCAAATCTATCTTTTAAATAATAGAAGCAAAGAAAATAGGTTACTTTTAGTGTTACGTGCTTCTGAACAATTTTAAGAGAATATTTTTAAGTAAGGAAACATTTTAGAAATGGATTTTTCACTTTTTAAAACATCAGGTAGCTTGCTTTCCATCAAGTCATATTTTATTTTATATTTTCTTATTGCATATTAATCACAGAAATGAGTATTTTACTTAATATTATTTAACAGACACATTTATAAAAACTAACTAATATCTTATTTCTACTGAGAATTTCCCTGAGGATTTTCTTGTTTCTGAGTTTTAAGGATAGTAAGATTGCCTGATACCTAATGACTAAGGGGATTAATTTACATTATATTTAGAAACAACTTCCCACATGTTACTACATCCAAGTGTTAGCCAACAGTTTTAGCTTGAGCAAAAACAGCTTTATTTTCTTTACCTGATACCCACAAACCCTGACTAGGTTCTTTATTTTTGTTTTTAATCACCATTTGATTTTGAACAATGCTGCTGTGAGTCTATTTTTCTCATTTATGTTAATAGCGTGATCTACCTTAACACATTAATGAAACTCTGTTCCCTTCAAGATTTTTACTTTCTGAAGAATATAAATCAATAAAGTCTGCAGAGTTCAAGGAGGAGGTCTTGATGTAGTTGAATATAAAAAAATCCAATATATTTAATCGCAGCATGTATTGAAGTAATGGGACGGAAGTCATTTAAAAATAGATAGCTGTTATAGTAATTTACCCTTCAGCATGGATTTATCAGCCACAGGAGAGAATCAAAAAGTTCTTTTGAAGCACTTGAATTTCCTGTCCTTATTCTTAAAGTTACTTTGAAATTTGAGAGAGAGAAGCATTGCAGCTGTTGGCCAAAGAGCTACCAAATAGGACATACGTTTAAAGCAGAGAATGGTGCTAGATTCTTATTGAAAAGGACACACAGAGCCTGATAGTGTCATAAATAACTAACAACAACAAAAAATGGAGATTGTTGAGTGACTTTTAGACTCGGGAAATTAAAGAATCAGAGAATCTTTTTAATGAGGGAAGGGGAACTTTCTTTGCATTTATTAAGATTATCTGAGATATCAAATGCATTTCAGACAGATGGTATAAAGTAGTGTCTGGGTCAGGTGGGGACAATGGCCTTCTGGAATGCATATACCCAGCCACAGAGGGGGCTTCCATTCAGTACCAGTGTCTTGTTACTCTAAGGGAATGCAGGCCTTGCACACATCGTGGGATTTCTTGAGAGAAGACAGTAATCTGGATTTTAATGTGAAAGTTTCCGGGTCACTTTGCACAACTGCACAAATTGTGAACACACAGTATGCACAGTGTATGTAGTATGCCTATTTGTGAACCAAACAAAAGATTGCACAAAGGATAAATTGGCAGGCAGTTTGCAGCGTCTAGTTCAGACTGTTAGAAAAGCCTTTTATTGAACTGAGATCTATTTTTCAGTAGCTTCGGTTCCTTGGGTCTTAGGGTCTTGCAGACAAATGTAATCTTTACACATGCACACAAAAGTATTTAAAATATTTGAAGCCAGTTGTCATATTTCTTTACCTAAATTTAGGGGCTGGTAAGCCAAAGAGATAAATTGTTTGTTATGAATGAATGACAGTGAGTGTAGGCTGGTCCCTACTTTTCTCTTCTCCCTCATCTGAGTGCTAACCATCACTTTAATAATGCATCTGGAATCTTGCCTTAAATCAAATCAACATGACTGGTCTATTGTTTGGAGGCTCTGTCAATCTCTGGCCTACCCAGTGAAGAGTTCTAAGGTCTGCCACCTGTGGGGTCCTACCTGCCAAGTCCCTGAACCCATGAGAGCATGGCCGGCAGGGGATTTGGTGAGTGGGATCCTAAAATAGTCCATTGTGTCCACACCTGATGTTGAGGGAATTTAGCCCCTTGGTGACTTTATGAGCTTTAGACTATATCTTCTCTCACTAATTCCCTCTGTGTGAGGCTGGTCTCTTTTAGACTAAAAAGATCATGCTTAAAAGCCAGTGGTACAGACTATGTACTGAGCTGGCACTGTGTACAGTTCCAAGCACTGCTTTGTGTATATTGTCATTACGTGCTCGCAGCCACTCTGTGAAGTATTAGCTTTCTTTATTAGAGACAAGGAAGGAAACTGAGCACAAGAAACCCAACCATGACTACACAATTAATCAGTAGTGAAGTAGGGATGCAAACCCAGGAGTGTGGCGTCAGGATGTTTACATCTTCCTTCCTATGGCTCAGCCTAGGTCCCTGGGTCTTCACTACCAGTTACAATGCCTTCACAGACTGGAATTGGACTGTGAATAATACCCACTTTTATAGAGACCGTGATCTGCTCTCTGCCCTGTGTCTGGCCCGCAGGCAGCGTGACCCCGCCGTGTGCTTCATACTGTCTCTATAGCAACCTGCAAAGACAGTGGCAAGTGCTCTTGGGTGTCCATGTAATGGCCAAGGAAGTCTCGTTGCTTGTTGCTGACCTACCTTGCTCTCCTCCTCTTTTCATCCCATGTTACCTCTAGGCTCTGAAATCACCTTCTACCCTGACTGTACAACTTGGTGTTTGTACTTGGTCTTCTCTACATTTGAACCTTGACCTGCTTTGACTTGACTTTCTAGCATTTAATGCCTCACGCTGTCCTGGCCCTGCTAAACTTCAAACCGACATGGGTTTGCATTTGGATTCTACAACTTCGTGGCTGTAAGATTTTGAGCAAGTTAAATATCTCTCTGAGGTTTACCTTTAGCAAAATGGAGAAATTATACCTTACTTATTGAGTTATGAGAATTAACAAGCAACATATATAAAATGTCTAGCACAGTATATAACACAAAAGTGTTCAAATGATACTTATTATGACAGTCATCATTGGGAAGTAGGAACTGAGTAATTCCTAAGCAGGCCTTTAAAATCTCAACTAAGCCTCAGATAGTTGCCCAGGATAAGATGAAAGTACGTGTTGCAATCTTTGAATAGTTGGCAGCTCCAAGTTTAAAAAACTAGGCCCTAAGATATCCTTATCTATGATAAGATATGAATTTATCAAGAATGATCAATCACAATGATCTTTTATAGTATATGCAATGAAAGAAACATGTAATAAGTTTATTATGCATTCATTTAATTAAGCTACTATTTTATTAAAAAATCTGACAGGATTATGTTTATGATTATCTGATTTTTTTTTTTTAGCTTTGTTCTACAGTCCATCCTCTGTTAAGTACTATCTTTTGGGGGTTCAAACGAACTCCACTTACTAAAAAGTAACCCATTTATTGCTTTTTGATCATTAAGAAATATTTGGAAAAGATAGAAAGGTATAGAAAAGAAAATTAAAATTACCCATAATTTTTTTTATAAACCAGAAATAAATGCAGATAACACTTTGGTGTGTATCCTTCTAGTCTTTCTACTTTGTAAATATATAGTAAATAGAGATATAGTAATAAGAAATAAAGATAAGAATTTCCCAAGTCATTAAATCATCCTTGAAAAGCAGATTTCAAGTGCTGGTATATGAATACCATCCTGTGGGTATATGGCTGTGTGATAACAGTTAACAAGTTATCTGATAAAATTACAATTTTTACTGCTATAAAATTAATACCTTTAAAGGATATGGCTTTCTATTTTTCCTTTCAGCATCTGAATCCTCTTTCTATGTTCAAGACTCATCCCCACTCCCAACTATAGAAGCTGAAAGAGATGCCAGACACTTGATTTGCCAGCCTCCCTTGCAGTTAGAGTGTGGGCTCTCCTGAGACCTTGCATAGAAGGGTAGAGGGTTGAAGAAGTGGGGCTGTGCAGAAGAGTGCGCAGTGGTCCCAGGAGCAGCCTCAGGGATGCTTGCAAGGAAGTCACTGAGTTTAAAAGTATGAACATTTCAAGTCTCTTTATTTAAATATCCTCTTAGAAAGCTAATTTAACTTACATTCCTGTAGCCATGAACATAACCATTCTGAGTCTTCTACTTCTAAAACGTGTGTTTGCATTACACACATTACCTCAAAAGTTATTGTTAAATAGGGTGAAGATGTCAGTATAATGTGGAATTTGGTTTGGGCATAAGCAATTTCACCGCAGTTGCCAAAAGTAACAAAAACTGAGTGCAAGTTGTATTAACACAGGAGAGACAGCAAGCAACAGAAGAATATAATGCTGTGTGTGGGACCCCTTCACCTCCTGGGTAGAATCGATTTGGCCACTTGCTCGGTCTTGGAGGTGCGTGATGCTTGATTCTCCCGTATTGTTTTACAGTTTTTGTCCTTGTCTCCATGATTTGACAGTCTAATCCTTCTTTACATACTTTTCATTAAGCCAGCTTTCACTTATTTTAATGAGAAAATCCTGTATTTACTGTAGTACAGTATTTCTTTAGTGTTGTAGCTTTTTGTTTGTTTTAATTAGGATTGCTATTGTTTCTGTTAGTGCTCTGGTTACAACATTACACGGGTTTTGCATGGCCTTCCCTAGCCCTATTTTTTTCTGTGAACTGTTATTTTTAGAGTGCAGTTCAGCAAAAGGAATTTTCTTAGGAATGCTGCATAGCATTCTGGGCTGTAGCAGAAGCAAGGGCAGTTCCTTCTCTTGCCCCGTCATATCAAACCCAGAGAGACTTGTTAAACATACAGATTTCAGAATCCACCTCAGATGTGATTCAGAATCTCCAGGGGGGATGGCTCTGGCAGTCTGTTAATATGTGACCCAAGTGATTCTTATGTTATACAAGTTAGGGAAAACTCTGTGCCCTAAGGTGGCACCAGACAGTCATGCTTCCCCCTCCCCAACGTTAACGCAGTATTGCCTTTGAAAAATAATTAATTACAACTGTACCACCTTTGTGACTTAAAGTGTTCTGGTCCATAGGATCCTCCACTCTGTCTGGTTTTATTTGCAACGGTCCTGTTAAGGCAAGTCTTCTCAGACTTCATTTCATCCACTCACACCAACGATGAACCCAAGTAGCCTGCACAAAGGACCTGCTCTATTTCTATTATAATACATGAACTATCAAGTATGACGTAATAACAAAAGTTTTCTCTTTAAATGATACAGACAGGCTAAGTGAATTTTTTTTTTTTTTTTGCGGTACGCGGGCCTCTCACTGTTGTGGCCTCTCCCGTTGCAGAGCACAGGCTCTGGACGCGCAGGCTCAGTGGCCGTGGCTCACGGGCCCAGCTGCTCCACGGCATGTGGGATCTTCCCGGACCGGGGCATGAACCCGTGTCCCCTGCATCGGCAGGCGGACTCTCAACCGCTGCGCCACCAGGGAAGCCCTAAGTGAATTTTTATACAGCTTTACAAATACTAAGTGCAAATCTTGTGAAGATGGGGCTGAGATGAAGGGCAGGATAAAGATGGTGGGGGAAAGGGTGCTTTGTCAATAGAAACTTCACATGAGTTTAAAAAGAAAAGCGCTTTACATTTAGAGGCTGTTTCTGTTGGTTGGTTTGTTTTAACAGTTTTGGATTTGCTTTCTTGGTCTAGTCTTGAATATTTTAAAGAGGGAACTTTATTTTGTTTACTTTTCCTGTTTGAGCTAAAGTGTAGAAAAGACACATTGTAAGACTGTCGTAAAAGATTTGTTGTAAACTGTGTAATTTGTTGTAATACTCTGTAAACTCAGAGTAATAAAGATAAACCAACTCATAATGGCAATGCTTAAATTCCAGAAATTTTCTTCCATAACAGCCTTGTTCATTATTCTTCTAGTTACACCTCTGAAGCCAGAAATCCCATAGTTTACATCAACATTCAATTGGACTTGTTACTTTCTCTGCTTATTAAAGAGAAGCCCAATATATACCAGCCTATAAGCAATAAGAAATAGTTGTTTTATATTAATAATATTCCACTCCTTCCAATTATTTCCATGTGGTTAGGTAGGAGGATTTGAATGCACAGCAGTCAGTTTGGGTTGATTATCATGAAGAACCGAAGCAATAATTTTCAGGGCTTTGCATCAAGAGCAGCTTTGAATTTGGGCTCTCGTAGTGCACACCAATATGTTTGTAACTCCAGCACTAAAGTACTCTTCGTCCCCATGTGAACTGGAAGAGGCCATCTGGGAGGGTGCTGTACACAATATTATGTTATTTGGGGCCTTTACTTAAACTGGGCCCCTTCACACTGGAAAACTGATTACAAAAAAGCAGTTTTCTCATGGTCTGGTTGTTTTTCATCATATCTAAAATCCTAGTGTGGAAGTCTAGGGCATGCAAAAGTTTCGAGCGCTAGCACTGCCATTTAGGGAGTTCTCTTATGCCATTTTTAGTGAGTCAGGTCAGAATTTTCCAGCTGTCCTCTCCACCTACTACAAATACATGAAACCCTAGCAAAGCCCTTTTCACTGGTAAACACTTTCTTTGTTTAATTATAGATACATAATATATTAGTTCAGTTTCTTAATTAATTTATTTATTTTTGCTGTGTTGGGTCTTCATTTCTGTGTGAGGGCTTTCTCTAGTTCTCTAGTTTCTCAAGCGGGGGCCACTCTTCATCGCGGTGCACGGGCCTCTCGCTATCGCGGCCTCTCTTGTTGCGGAGCACAGGCTCCAGACGCGCAGGCTCAGTAGTTGTGGCTCACGGGCCCAGTTGCTCCGCGGCATGTGGGATCCTCCCAGACCAGGGCTCGAGCCCTTTTCCCCTGCATTAGCAGGCAGACTCTCAACCACTGCGCCACCAGGGAAGCCCCTATTAGTTCAATTTCTGTTTGGTATATCAAAATAATTCCACATAAGTCTGATAACACTATATGGTAAGTTACCCTCAGAGATTGAGGCAGAGTTAAGATCAACAGGAAATTTGATCATTTAGAGTTTAAAAGAGTCTTCGATTTCTCTCTTTTCCATCACTTCAACCGAACTTTTATTTCTTAGTTCCACCTTTCTACATACACCCTAAAAGTATTAGTTGTTGTAGTGGATGCCATACCATAGCGTACCATCCAGGTCTGGGATGCTCATTCCCCTGGCTGCTGGGAGTGTTGGTGGCTGACAGCTTTCAGGTGACCCCTCTCCATGCATTGCCCTCACCCAAAGCCATGCACCTTCTTGGAGGCAGCCATTCCAAAAAAAGTCACAGTCCTAAATTCAGTTTTCAGAACAAAGGCAATTTCCAATCTAGAACCCATTTACTGAATGAGAGTTCAAAATTCCTGGAGAAAAAAATGCCAGTAATTCCATGCCAAGTATATACAATAATGATGACCCCCCATCCTCCCTTATTCTTTCCCTAAAATGACCTACAGCCATTTACTTGGATATTTGTACAACAGAAAATGGAGAATACATCATTTCAAGGTGTGTCAGATGTGAGGTCTGAGTTGACATTGATGACCCGGAACTTAAGCATCATCATGACTTCCAAGTAATAAATGGGGTCCTGGTCCAGATCCAGCTCACAGTGTACCTCTTGGACTCATGGATATAGCCAGTGGTCATTTCCTTGGTCCCCACATGTCTAATTCCAATGGACCCATTTGGTAGTTGGCAGAATATATTGGTGCTTTGGCCTATAAGGTAAGAACTACCATTGTGCGAACAGCGAGGAGTAAATGAACAAGTGTAACAACTAAGGCCTAAGGACATGGTGACCAGGGGCTTAGACCTCTTAACCATGGGGGTCTGGGTCACCCCTCTAGCAAGTCAGCTGACCAGCAGAGGTGATAACAGAGAAAGCGGGGAATCTAGAATGGTGGCAGACAAGGAAATGATACTCCACTGTGGCTTTGAGACCACCTGCAGTGGTAGGGCTGTAGTTTTGTTCCACTCACCTTTGTCAGTTTCCCTAGGAAAACAGACCAAACAGAATCCTGCAAGAGCTGGACCCAGAATTTATTATATGACACACATGAATCTGAGTGGCATGAGGGCAGGTGGTAGATGCTGCAATGTGCCACTCAGATCCCCTCTTCACATCTGAGGCCGGCATCTTCCAAACCACTGGGAACATTACCACGTCAAGAATTGCCTCAGCTGACTAGTGCTGCCTGGTCCAAAGTCACACACACCTGTCCTCAGTAGCCTGTTTCGAATGCCTGGTCAGTGAGGGTGAGGATACAGGCAAACCCTGTTGCCTCCGGGGAAATAACTCTGAAGGGCATCCTAACTCTGGAGCTCCCTGACAGGTCAGGTGAGGCCTTTTTGTGAGACTGCATCAATGGTTCAACCATCTCCTTTGCTCAGTCAGTTTTACTTCCTTCTCTCTGCCAGGGGGCGTTAATCAAAGGGCATCAACTTCCTGCTTGCAGGTCTCCATCTCAGAATCTATTCCAGGGAACTCCACCTAAAGCAGTTATTAAAGCAGAAATGATGCCAGATGTAAGATGTGTGGTCATCTTATCTCATGGAAGCTTCTCTAAGTTCTCTCATTCCCCTTCCTGGGTGAACTTCTGCATTAAACAAGCAGCAGAAACCCCTGAATATCCGAAGTTTACTGATGCCCTTCTTTTCTTCTTCCTTATCTCAGCCACCAAAACCTGTTCATTTTTCTTGGTAATGGCTCTTGAGCTAATTATCATCATCATTATTACTATATTTAATGTACATAAGTTGTTTCTTATCTAGTTTAGACTCTTCTCCCCTCCCATGTAGGTATTTCAATTGGTTCTTCACTGATCTCTTGCCTCCTGCCTCTTCATCAATCCTAAACCATTCATTATATACAATGTTTTCTGGTTGATTTCCCCCGAATTCTACATTATAATAGTACCTCACTGCTTATAAAGATGAACTAGCTCAATTACGTAGAAACTGTACTTCTTTGTGTGACGTCCCACAGGCCTGTGCCTTGGGCCATACTGACCTTTTCCTAATCTGTTTTATAAATAGTTACTGAATATTGACAAAGATAAACATGCAAGTCTGCCTTAAAGTTGCTCGGAATGATTTCAGAACTTCTGCTGCTGCCACATTCTATGTGCAACACTATCCCTTGAGTAAATCCTCTCACAAATACTGATTCTTTTAAGAATATAAAATATTCAAGCACAGTGAAAAATACAGAGAATTATAAAGTAACTGGGTACTAGGTTTTAACAGTTTTCAAGCTTATTTAATTTATCTTTAGTTTTTTGATCAATAATTCATTTGAGATGCTCCTGTATAGCTTT
The DNA here is from genome assembly GCF_963455315.2 of Globicephala melas. NCBI lineage: Eukaryota > Metazoa > Chordata > Mammalia > Artiodactyla > Delphinidae > Globicephala > Globicephala melas. Next base: position 121,915,370 of record NC_083318.1, on the reverse strand, counting down.
TTAAGATCTCATTCATTTCCAAAAACGTTTTTTCATTTTTTTTCCTTTCCTCATATAAATATTTAAGGCTATACATTTCTTTTTATATACTGTCTTAACTGCATCCTAGATGTTTTACTATGTAACAATTTCCTTATCATTAAATTTTAAGTTTTAAAAATTATTTTGACCTATGAATTATATTTGTACTTAAATTTCCAAATATATGGAAGTTTTGTGGTTGTTTTCACGTTTTTATTATTTATTTAGAATAGTCTTTGTTAATTTAATGTTTTCTATGTGTTATAAAATGTGATAAATTTAGGGATATGTTTACTGTAGATTTTGAAGTAATATGTATTTATAAGTTGGGGGTTTATAGTTCTATGCATGGTTACTAAATACAGTATGTATGGTGTCATTCAATCTTTCACTTCTTTAATTCTCTTTTGGATTGATCTCTCAATTATTGAGAGAAGTATAATAACATCATTCACTATGATTATAAATCGCTCAACTTTCTAATTTTATGAATTTGCACTTAATATTTTGAGGCTCTGTCATTGGGTACATATGTTGTAATCAGGGAAGGAAAGTCATTTGTTTATCGTGCTTGATTTTTAACAACAAATGGCAGGCTCAGGTCTTAACACTGGCTGTTGGGAGGCAATTCTCTGTGAGTTGCTCATGTCTCTGCATCTCTTACAAGTGAGGCAGTGATTGCCCTTTGGTCTGAACTATCTTTTCAAGGATGTTTGTATAGTGATCAACAGTGGAAGATAGGTAGTATATTCCTCTGGAGCAAAGGGCAGGCATACCCATTATAAAAGACTGGGGTTCCCTAAGCTCAGGGTTCCACGCCTGTAACACAACCCATAGGCATCCATTGGGTCCAACACCATTGCTCCTATGGGCCTTGGCAGGGATGAGGGGACTGATGCAAACATGCTGATGCTCATGCTTCTTGAGTAATAAAATCCTTTGTCTCTTTCCCAGAAGGCTTCTACAAGTATCCATGAAACTGTGGCCGGCTAGTATGATAAAATTCTTTGTCTTTATCCCAGGGGTTTTCTACAAGTATCCATGAAACTGTGGCAGGCTAGTATGATAAAATTCTTTGTCTTTATCCCAGGGCTCTTCTACAAGTATCCATGAAACTGTGGCAGGCTAGTATGTTACCTCTAAAGTAGGGTAAATCTTAGACCCTTTAGAGTTCTTCACTTCATTTTACAACTTGTCTGTATTGCTGCTGCTATTACTTCCTTCACACTCCACAGTGCCTATTATAGCAAGTTCTATTTGATTTATGTGGTAGCTGCCTAGAGAATTCTCTGAAACACAGTAACAGTTGTTTATGCTGTTGCTGATAGAACATTGCAAAATGGTGTTTTAACTCCCTCCAAATGGTTTTAGTCTGGATTTTAGCCCTGAAAAAGGTTGAAAAAACTTCCTTCATTCTTTCCCAGCAAAGTCAAACTTGAGCTATAATTTGGGTTTTGATTTGAGATTTGATCTGTGTGCCTTTGCATTTCCTTCAGCATGATTTGAGTGGATTAAAGACTTTTTTAATATTTGCAAATCATTAACTAATATTATTACGTAAATAACTTGACCTAGTTATCAGTTCTGGAAATAAGATCAAAACTTACTTATCCAGATGGTCAGGTTCCTCAGCAGCCTCTTTCAAATAGTCTGCATTCTTCGGCATGCTCTGTCATAATTTTTCACATGTTGTGTGTTCAAGCAATAAACATCATTTTATATTATTCTCTGCAAAAGTAAATGTGTTGCAAGATTAATAATATGTAGCCCATGGCCAAATGGTAATGTTTTTTGCATTTTATGCTGTTTTTCATGAATTACTCCATGGTTGCCCTCTGTGGTGAGAATAATTGAATGCTGGCTGTGATAATTGTTGCAGTTTGCTCAAATTAGGAAAAATTAATGGCCCAGATAAATCCTCAGATTTTCCTGTCTCTTAGAGCTGATTTAGTGAATATTTACTTGTTGTAAGTATAGGAAGTTCTTAAGTAGAGATATAGTTTGAACTTTGCTTAAATTTTTAAACTGCCCCATAGCCTTTTAAAATTTTAAGAAATTTTATTTACTATTAAGTAAGTACAAAAAGAGATGTATGAAATGCATGTAAAGCGTAAGGAGCCAGGATTCAACAATATATGCATGCCTACCTCCAAATTTAAAAGATAATGATCGCTACTATCACCTTTGATGTTTTTTGTGAGTGCCTCATTATTTCCACCTATTTTCTTGTCCCTTCAGATGTATCCACTCGCTTGAAATTTGTGCTTATAAATCCCTGGATTTTTTTAAATAGATAAGCCGCATATATTTGTATCTGTAAATATTTTAGTTTTCTGTTTTTAATCATTACATAAATGTAAAAAATAGCTTATTTATTCTTTTATGACTTCTTTTTGCATTCTGTATTGTATCCTAAAGATTCATCCAGGTCTTTTATAATTTAGATTCCATTCATTTTCATTGTTGTTTAGCATTCCATTTATGGCCATAGCACAATTCATTTATCCATTCTACAGCTGATGGACATTTGTGTTGTTTCCATACCAGTCTTCTAAACAGTGTGATGCTGAACTGTCAGTCTCCTGGCACATGGGTGCAAGAATCCAAGGCAGTAGTCTTAAAACTGGGAAATTAGTACAGGGGTAAACAAATGTTTTCCCTGAGGTATGTGCAGCACACAGTTTTAGGGGGACCAATTTCCAAACCCTTTGCTTCTATGTATACTCTTTCCTAAAATTGATCTCCCTGAGAACTTACCTGAAATGCAGGTCTAACTTGCTCACTTCCCCTGTAACAGTCCTTTTCCCTCACTTCACGAAGGACATGCCTTTCACTATTGGCCCATCTTACTGTAATGCTTTATTCAGGGGTATAATAACCTCTAGGGTACCAAACAACAGGACTGTTTGAACTATTGCTCTAGGATAGTGTTGAGAAAGCTCATTATTTGAACGTCTGCCATTACGAGTGAAATTGTGTACCCCCCAAATCCATATGTTGAAGTCCTGATGCCCTGTACCTCAGCATAAGTAGCTCAAATATTGATTACAATTTGGTTTTGTAATAGGCAAATTTTCTGTATTCCCATCTACTTATTGATGCTAATATATTTTCTCAGAGCTTACATTTATAGAGACAAAACATAGGAAATGATGCTTAATCCTCTAATTCTAGCAAAAACAATACCTATAAATTAATTCACGACTTTAAAAGAATCATTTCACTTGTAAATCAAAACCACAATGGGATACCACCTCACACCCGTCAGAATGGCCATCTTCAAAAAGAACACAAATAACGAATGTGGTGAGGATGCAGTAACAAGTGTTCCCACTTCGTGCACCGTTGGTGGGAATGTAAATTGGTGTATCCACTGTGGAAAACAGTATGGAAGTTTCTCAAAAAACTTAAAACTACCATATGACCTAGTAGTTCCACTTCTGAGTAGATATCCAAACAAAACAAAAACATTGATTCAAAAAGATACAAGGTACATGCACCCCAGTGTTCATAGCAGCATTATTTACAATAGCCAAGACGTGAAAGCAACCTAAGTGTCCATCAACAGATGAATGGATAAGAAAGATGTAATATATATATATCTAGAAATCCAACAATAGGGAACGATTAGGCTAATTATGGTAATTCAACTAGATGGAATATTACTTAGTTATCAAAAATGGTCATTATACAATGATCATTCATTCTAACAAGGAAAATGTTTATAATAAAAGACTCAGTACCAAAACAATAAAAATTCCAAGTTCAAGGTAAAAAAAAAGAATTATTTCACTGAGAGAGATTATTTTTTGCTTATTAGTATTTAGATAATTCAAAAATATATTTAATGTTGCTTTGATTATTGTGTACTATTTATAAGTTTAACTCAATAAAAAATTAACAAAGTCATGATCACAGGAAATTTAAAAAATTGTCATTTAAATTTACAATCTTGTTTTTACTATGAGAAGAAATATTAATAAAAGACTTTTAAGTCTAAAATATATGAAGGTAAAATTCAGTTTAAAAAGTAGACTTTAAGAAGATACAGGAAAAAAGAAAAAGTAACACTGAAAAATTTTATTCTGTTGATGTACCTAATTTAGCGTTTTCTAAGTAGTTGGTGAGTTTTAAATTACCATGCTATTTACATTCCATTGGAAACATTTAACGAGATGATGTAATCATTTCATTTAAAAAGATCATATTCACCACATACTGAACAGATATTATTTTCAACTTTTTAAACTTAGGCTGAAAATTTTGGATGGCAATTTAAAAAATATGGCAGAGGGTGTACTTTTACAAAATTCTCTTAGATGTGCAACAAGCAAAAAAGTTTGAAGAACACTGGTCTAATTTCATAAAATATGCTTATCTTCAACTTTACAAAATAATGCCAGGCTGCATAGATACACATATCGGCATGTTGGAATAATTCTTTTTTTCCTGTATCCTCACCAGGATTTGGAATTTTCAGATTTTAACACACCCCCCCTTCGTTTTCTTAAACCCATGTGGATGTATATCCACTGGTTTCTCATTGTGCTTTTAATTTGGATTTCCCTGGTTAATAAATAGACTGAGCATCTTTTCATATGTTTATCACCATATGGGTTTCCTTTTCTGTAGGTGCCTATTCAAGCTTTTGCCCATTTTTTTTCCTTTGAGTAGTTTGTGTTTTTCTAATTGCTTTGAAATAATTCTTAACATATTCTGGTTACTAACTCTTTTTCAGTTATATGTATAGAAGATACTTTCAGTTCATGAGTTGTATTTTTATTCTTTATAGTGTTATGTGATAGACAAAAAGTTTGAGTGATTTCTTTGTATCTTAAGAAATTTTTCTACTTCAAAATCATAAAAATTATATTGTCAGCTAAAACTTTCCCTTTCACATTTAATTCTTTAATCAATCTGGAATTGTATGCATTCAATTTCATTTTTTTATGTAGATAATTATTATAGCTCCAATTATTGGAAAACACCATCATTTATTTATTTTTTATTTATTTATTTTTTGGCTGCATTGGGTCTTCGTTGCTGCACGGGCTTTCTCTAGTTGTGGTGAGCGGGAGCTACTCTTCTTTGCGGTGCACGGGCTTCTCATTGCGGTGGCTTTTCTTGCTGTGGAGCACGAACTCTAGGCATGCGGGCTTCAGTAGTTGTGGCATGTGGACTCAGTAGTTGTGGCTCATGTGCTCTAGACCGCACACTCAGTAGTTGTGGCGCATGGGCTTAGTTGCTCTGCAGCATGTGGGATCTTCCTGGACCAGGGACAGAACCCATGTCCCCTGCATTGGCAGGTGAATTCTTAACCACTGCACCACCAGGGAAGTCCCCGCCATCATTTATTTGCTCATTGCTCTAAAGTGCCAACTCTGCTATAAATCAGCTTTCCATTTACATATGTATAGGCCTGTGTCTGGGCTGTCTATTGTTTTATAGAATAACTTGTCACTCCCTGTGTAGCAGAAACTGTGTTTTCAGTTCATCAAGCCCATTTACTTCTGGGCGCACTGTGCTACCATATTTCCCAGCCCCTCTTACAATTGAATGCGACCATGTGACTGAGTTCTACAGGGGATGTAGACAGAAGTTATGTACATCACTTCCACAACTAGCCCCCAAGCTTCCCATGAGATCCTTCATAGTCTCTCTCATCTCTTGCCTGTGGCAGGTGTGGAGGACCCAATGGAGTATTGCGAGTCTATAATCAATGGCAGAGTCTAGGCAGGAGTCCGGGGTTCTGAAAATCTGCATGATTCTCCTCCCAGCTTGTCACCGTGTATCTGTCCCTCCTCATCTGCCACCGATGTGCCTTGGACTTTTGTTTTTATTCTCACTTGTTTAAACCGATATAGGTAGTTGAGACCTGAGTGCAATAGACTTAAGATTTTTATACTTGTACATCCTTCCGGTATGCACGTGGGAGAACTGTGAATAGTGCGACATGATGCTGACTCCATGAGGGTATAGATCACATCACTGGCAAGATAGAATCAGGATATTGAATCCATTTCCATAAAATTATACTATCTTTCTATTAATAAGAGGAAAATAAGACATCTGATCTTTCAGGAGGCCATCAGACACTCTAGCTAACAGTTTATTCCCCATTGAAATAGATAAGGGAGAGATCACACCTTTTTTTGAAGGTACATGAGAAAGTAACTAGGTCAACTACAAAAGATAGGTGTGAAGGTGCCAGGATTGAAATGCATATTTTTTAAATATTTGAGAACTTTAAAAATTCTAAGCACAGCTCTGCTCCAATGAATGGTGAATACTGTCAATAGTTGCCTACTTTTTTTCTACCTGGAAAGAAATCACATTAAGAATTTTTTCTTTGAATTTAAGGGCGAATGTTTGACATCACTTTTACAGTCCTTTGGTGATGTGGGTAAGATGTCTGTGCTGCCTTCATGCATTTGGAGAAAGCATAGTGAGCACAGCTCCTGGAGCTGGCTCTGTTTTATACTCTGGATCTCCTGCATAACTTAGTGACTTTGGGCAAGTTACTTAACCTCTCTCTGGAGATGACAGTGGTCTCATTGCATGGGACTGTTATGAGGAGTACATGAGATGGTTTATGTAAAGCACCTAGAACAGTGCCTAGACGTAATAAGTCTTATTAAATGTGGGTTAGGTAGTGTGAGAAATCTGAGCTAATGACAAACTTGAGGAGACAGAAAAGATAGGTGGACAAGGTTAAAAATTCAAATTGATGAATGATTGTGGAATTATAAAGATATGTTGCTCTGATAGAATATTCTGGTAAAAATTAAAATGTATACTGATCTTACAATCTGATATATCTGCACTTGGCCATTAGGAAAACTACAGAAAAAGCCTTTACACAATGAGTAATTTTTTCAAAGGCAGTTGCTAAAGGAACTCAAATTATTGTCTTCCAGTGAAAAATATTATTGTATTTGAAAAATTATGAAGCAAATGACTCTTTATTGATACATAAGCACATGCAATATACAATTGGAATATTATAATGAAGGGTACAAATAGCCTTTGTCAAAAAGGAGATAAATAATTGTTCTGTCACCTTCCCTCAAATATTGTCAAATCTATTTTAGGGTGATCATTGCATAAACTCACAAAAGACAAAGAGGACAAGAGAATTAAAAATATATGATGCTTTATTGTCAAAAATAGACAAACTTTAATTTCCTTTAACAGGAATATTAACTTAAGAATCTCTATAAGTCACCACTATTTTGTGAGTGTAAAAGACAAGAGAGTCAAAGACAACTGTTAGTAGAAAAAGGACAACAGTTTTACATCCATGCCAGAGACTCCTCGCCCACAGAATTACAGTGACCTTCAGAGCCCTGGACAATAATAGACATGCAAAACAAGCTTGACTTATCCTGGCCCAGTCCTGTAAGATTGGCGTTGTGGTATCTTTCCAAGCATTTGAAGAGTTCAATTTGCTAGAACACTTACTGATTTGAATAGGGAAATTTTAGGGCATTTATGGGAATAGGATCACACCTGCTTTTGAATTACACCAGGATGAAGGCATGGTCTCTACAACCCTGGCCTCAGGTATGTAAAGTGGTGCTAAGGAGACCTGAACAAGCTCCTTATCCAGGACCTACAGCAAGGATGTGAAGGTCTTCCTGGATGAACATTATAATATGTTGGCTATGTTCTCTCATTAACATAAAAAAAGATAAAGATCTAGCTAGTTGAAACAAGAGAAAAATAAGGCCTTTATTGTTCCCTAGGGACAGGTATCCAAGGATGAAGAAAGCTGGGTGTGTGCACTGGTTATCTAGATCATGACTTTCATTCTCTAGTCTGTACTATAAACCAGATACCCATGGTCAAAGGAGACTTTGTAAATAGACCCATCTTAATAATTAAAAGTGGTAGTGTGCAGCTATCTCCTTTGAAGATTCAGGTTAAGGCGAGTTACATTAGTTTTCAGGAAAGGCCAAAGATGAGATGACACTGACATGATGAGATGGTCCATCTGAGATCAAGTGTAAAAGCAGAAAGAAGCTAGATTATCAAGTGAATGAGAAAGGAACTGGAACTCACTTCCCGTCCTTATACACATTCACCATTCACTCAATGGAAAAGTAATCAACTTCATGCAAAAAAATCAGCATTTTCCATTTTTCTAGTTTAAAGGTAAAATTCAATACTTAAGAACTAGAAAAACTGAGCTTATATTGTACCATAAAGTTATTTAAAACAATACTGTGGTTACTGAAATGGTAGCTCAAGCTTTTGCCACCTCTTTGAAACAGAAGAGCGGAGAGGATGCAGAGAGACAGAGAAGTACAAAACTCTGTTCTTACTGTGACATTCCTTACTCACATTTGCGTGGGGTTAAGTTTTAATTAAGCTCACCTACTTAATTCTATCCTCCTGTATAAGAACATGTGAGTAGGGGCAGGAAATGGGTGGTATGAGCTTTTGCAAGTTTTGATGGGCTAAGCATCATTCAGTTAAGATTCTGTGATTGAAAGGATCACTCTGAAAACTTACAGAAAAAAAGCCGTATGAAAATCAGACTAGGCAAAGTGGGTTCAGACAGTCTAGCAGCAAGACTACCTGGAAAACTTGTGGAGTCAAATAAAAAACTAAAGTGGATTGCTTCTTTTTTTTCCTTATTCCATTCCATTCCATTTTGTAAAAACTGTGATAAATGTAGACAATGTACTCTCTTGTGGGTCATTTTTCAAAAGTCCCCAGATAAGCCCTTGAGTTGGGGTGGCCCTGAATATGAAATAGAAAGAAGATGAACTCAGTTTGGGGTTTCCTACCAAGAGCAGGCACGGCAAACTACAATGACTTTAATGGAGCGCTGCGAAGTTTTATTACCCAGTCATAAAAAGGACCCTTTCCAGTGCTTCCCTTTCAGCACTCTTCAATGACTGTTGTACCAATCAAGGAGTAAAGCTTTTTCTTAACAAGTCGGAATCCTGAGCTCAGGATCAGAGTTCGCCTGAGGCCAGAAGAGAAGCGACCTCGACTAAAGAAAAAATCCCTGAAGCTCGTCCATGAGCAGTTCTCCTGCTTAAACACCAGGGTAAGCTCAAAGGTGGGCACCACGCTAGAATCACACACAATCCTATCCAGCTTTTTACATACATTTTCAATTTCCAAGTTCACGTGCATAACGCAGCCCCGCAGGCCGCAGGGCTCGGTGGAGGAAAGCCGCAGGACGTCTTGAGCAATCCTCTGGGTCAGTTTCTCAGGAACAAGGACTTTCGAGCAACCGAGTTTGGTGTGCTTTGATTTGGACAGACAGTTCTCCAGCATTTTAACCAAGCTCTGGCAAGTCGTCTCCTCAAATACCACCTCGTTGAGGTTGGGTTCAGGAACAACATAATCCCAGTAGTCAAAATCTGTGGAAAATGGAAGTTTAAGATTAAAAAAAAAAAAATCCAGGAGCAGAAAAAAACACACTGGGATATAGCAACATTGTTTATTTCTTCTATCTGTTACAGCTACTTGTTCTAATATTTGTTTGGAAGTCAGCTGATCTCACTCTGCTGTTAACTCGCTGGGTAATAAAGCAAATCATTTAACCTGAGACTGAAAGTTCACCTATGAAATAAAGGTTTTGATAAATAAGGTGGGTAGGCTATAACCATTTTTTAAAAAATTTATATGTGTACACACACACACAATCTGACTACGTATCACAAATCTATTTATGGTTATCTTAGAATACTAGTGATTTTCTTTTCTTTCTTGCTCCCTGATTTGCTTATGGGGGTTTTCTTATTTTCTTTTACAGAGACTATGCATTAGTTCTGGAATAAAAATGTTAATATTTTTTCTTGACTAAGGATTATTACCTTCTAACTCTAAGAATACATTCATTTATTATTGTAAAAAACAGATTTTTTGGTATTGTCCTTTAGTGATGAACTTAAAATGAACTTTGATGAGTTATATTAAACATCAATTAAATTTGTGTTTTCTTTGTAAGTCTTTACTGGAATGACCTGTAGATCCCAATTTTAGCTTCAACCTCTTCGATTAAAAATTGCTCAAAGAGAAGACCTCTGAGGTTCACATGGATATTTATAACTGGCTGGGTAGTTTTTTGTAGCCAAACAAAACAAAATACTCCTAGGAAAACAAAATTAGATTTGCTCAAAGGAAAGGAGATAGCTCTGCATTTGGTCACCTACGTTCCAAATTAATCCTACCACTTGGCAGGATGCCTCACCACACACAGTCAACTAAGCAGGCACAGGCAGATGCCCTGTGGGCTCCCCACCCTAAGCATACTGCACTTCATTGGCTACTGCATTTTCCTCTCTCCACATCACGTATAAACTTAGATCATTGCTTTTTTTTTAAACTAATTGAAACAAATGCACTCCAAATTATAAGGCTCCATATTTTATCTGCGTTGAAAATAGAGAATTTTAGAGCTTTGGCCTATAAAATTAGATCATCAACCACTTTGCCTTCTAAATGAGGAAGGCCCAAAGATCTTAAGCAATTGGTCTATGCCCACAGCTCCTGAGTGGCAGAGCAGTGTGTTACTTTAGAAACTCCTGTTTAAAATTGCAAATGACAATATGTCCAGCATCACTGCTGTTTTAAAGTTTCCTTTTGGCCTTAAAAAATGAAATAATGGGTATATCCACAAATAGAATACTACTCAGAAACAAAAAGGAACACATACTGATAGAAGCAACAGCGTGGCTCTCAAAATCATTAGGCTGTGGGAAAGGAACCAGATACAAAAGAGTACATATTACATGCTCCATCTGCATGCAGCCCTAGAGGTGAAAGTAATCTATAGGGACAAAAAGCAGATCAGTGTTTCCCTGGGGACGGGAGAGGTAGAGTGGGGAATTGATGGCAAAGGGGTACATGGGACTTTGGGGGCAGAAGGTGATGGTAGTGGTTACACAGGTGAATACATTTGTTAAAACACACATAATTGTACACTTAAAATTCACCATAACTTCACAACCATGTAGGGTAGGGACCTGTACAGTTTTTAGCCCCAAAGAGTCTATTAGCCGCAGACTAGATGGATGCAGCCCTTGGGGTTTTATCTTTTGCTTCTTTTGTTTCTCACCATCATGGACAGAAGATGCTAAAAGTTTGGAAAGGAGTCTCTCTCAGATGGATTTTGTGGCACTTCCAACATTCAAGGAGGGGGTCGACACTGCACGCCCGCCAATCCCATCTATCCAGGGGCTGCGACCTTTGGAGGGAAGAGAGGTAGGCGGTTGAGACAACTCACCATTTAGTAGGTTCCCCGGGTGGAAGCCACGGTCCAGCAACTCCGAAATGCTAGCCGGGTTCTTACTGCTCAAACTGCCCGTTGCAACCATGGTCAACGGCTCTGTTTCCCTCGCGGGGCGGAACGGCCTTTCCGGGGCGCTAGAAAAAGGAGGCAAGAAGGACAGATTTGCAAAAGCAAGTAAGACGTGCAGAGGCTCCTAAAATGCCCAGAGTCCCCGGAGCGAACAAGCCGAAGCATTCCTTTTCCAAAGGGGAGGAACCGGCCTCTGCAACTCAGGTTAACAAAACTCCGGGAGCGGAGACGCCTACAGTCACAACCTGAAACTAATTCAAAGTTAGCAAAACTTGGAGCCGGCTTGCCCCGCGGAGCCCCCCACTGCGCCCGGAGCACCGGAGCCCCCAGGCCCCGCTCCTCCCACCCAGGCTCACTTGCTGGGAGTTCGCCGGGGCCGACGCGCTCGCTGGCCAAAAAGCTGCGGGTAAACCGAGGCAGGCACCGTCTTCAGGAGGCCCCTCCCTCGGGGGCTTAGGGACCTGCGGACCCAAGCGGCAATCGGCACCCCGCTCGCCCCCAGCCCACCCCGCCCCAGCTCCACTAAGCGGCCTCGCCTCTGGGGCGGCGGGCGTTTTATAGGCCCAGCCTCCTCACCCTGCCCCGGCCCGCCCACCTGCGCCGCCCCGCCCCGGCCCCGGGCCCCGCCTCTCCAGGGTCCGGTTGCAACCCAACCCCGATAGTTCCAGCAACCCTAGGCTAGCCGCTGGGAGTTTAGGCTAAGTTTGCGGTAGGGTTGCAACCTGCTGTTTCCTGGGTGGGCCGCGGGTCCCCGTGAGTGCAATTCCGGGTGCACGACTCGCCCAAAACTGACCGCTCCCCTCCGCCACCAACCAGGATTCTTTGGTGCGACCCCTCCCCTAGCGTGCGCGCACACACTCACACTCCTGATGCCCTTGTTGACTTTCTGTCCCGGGCAGCGGGAAGCTTTCGGCCTTTTGTCTATTACCGTGACCTGAGGCTTTGCTCTGTCAGACTGACCACTTTGCTTAAATCTGTGTAGATGTTCAATGGGCATCATTTCTGCGCTTAGTTCTGGCCTCTCACCGAGTCAACTCTACTCCGCGTCCCGTCCCAGCGTCTCTGTATTCTCCTCTCCCGCACGCGGTCAGCTCTAGCTTGCCTTCCCGCATCCGAGGCTCTCCAGCCTCGGGTCTTCACTGCACCCCCAGCACCCTTCGTACTGCTTCATCTATGACTAATGCGTTTTCACCGCGAGAAAGGGTGAGCCTGGTACTCTTCTAATTAGACCTGGCTCCAGAGCGCCGGCAGCTTGAATGAAGGGGAGTTTGCCAAGAAACTAAACAAAACCATTAGTGGGATTTTAGCTGCTTCCACCACCCTCCCGGGCTCTGGGAGCAGTTGTCATTCTCAAAGGCAGCAGTTCCTGGCAAGCCCCGTTAGCGGGAGGAACTTGGTCTTGGGCGGTCTTGAAGGGTCTCGGGGCAATGAAGATACAAGTACAGTGATTTATGTCCTGCTAGGGATATAATCCCTGTGAAGCTTGATGCGCAGTCCTGAACCTGAGCCCACAGAGGGACAGAGGAGCGGCTCAGGGTCAACAGGCTCGCCCAATCCATGTGTGGCAAGAAGCCAAACATTATGTGTTCATCCACGGTGCCTAAGCCACCCTGTTCCCGCTTTGGTGTGCCAGTAGAGGTGATCTGGTCAGAGTGAGCTTTCCCAAAGACGGTGGTGGGTCAGCAGAGGAGAGGAAGGGGATGCCTGGAGGGAGAAGAGTTTCTACAAGCAGGAGGTTCTGGTGTTGGCTCCCAATCCTTTAGGATTCTGTGTACAAGGATCTGTCGGTTAGGGCCTTGAGAAGCAGTTTCAGCGGTCCAGGCTAAAAACTCTTAGTAAGAAAAACAACAACAGAAGGGGTAAGGAAGCTGTGATAAACAGATCAGTGGGAGGACACTGGGAGGCAGAGCAGCAGAAATTAAAAGCAGCTTGACAGTCCATTTTTAACTCAACTCAGGCAGCTGCGCTGCCTGAAGGTCAGGGGAGCCAAAGAAGGAGATGTGATAGGCTAGTCTTTGAAAGCAGATTTCCACCTCTACTTCAACAATAGAAAAGGGGAAAATAAGCCCTTTTAAGCCAATTAAAAAGCAATTTCAGTGGCAAATGTGTTCAGGACCAGTGGATGGTCAGTCGGGTATGGCAGCTGGGGGCGGGGGACAGGCCACAGAGCCTCCTTATTTGGGTGGCAGTGCTAGTGAGACTGCCTCTTACCTGCATCTAAGGAGAGTTATTAGGATTAATATAGTAAGTGATCTGAACCTATACCAGTGAGGGAATTACCCATTTCAATTTCCTTAGGGTATTTAGGCATAACTCATAAACTAAGTACTCCCAAAGGGCCAGAAAGATTATTGTAACTTCTAGAAAGTAGCAGTTTCTCTCGGCTCACCTGAGTAACTGAAATTTTGCAAAGCCCTTGGGGATTTTACTGCAGAAAATAATTTACTTATTATGAAAGACTTTGAATAATATCATTCTCTTTGACTGAATGGGCCTTGCTCTGAGGAATTACAGGGCATAAGTAATGACTAATATAGAAAATGTACCTGGGATAATTAGCGGAGATTGTCCTTTTTTATCTTCTTAAAAGGGTTACAAAATCCTTTCTGTCATTGGTTTGCATCTTTGCAGGGTTAAATAAACAGAGCTGATTTTTCAAAAGGAGCTATAGGACAGAATTAGGAAAAACTAAGTGCCATAATAAACTTGTCAAAAGATGACACACTTGGTCTATTAGAGTTTTTTTTGTTTTGTTTTGTGGTACGCGGGCCTCTCACTGCTGTGGCCTCTCCCTTTGCGGAGCACAGGCTTCGGACGCGCAGGCTCAGCAGCCATGGCTCACGGGCCCAGCCGCTCCGCGGCATGTGGGATCTTCCCAGACCGGGGCACGAACCCGTGTCCCCTGCATTGGCAGGCGAACTCTCAACCACTGCGCCACCAGGGAAGCCCCTAGAGTTTTTAATGTTGTGGATACAGTTAATTACTTGTAACCGAAAGTTCATCACATTGGTGTACCCCAGGTGTTTATCAGGTGCAGGGATGAAGTATGTTTCATTGCTGTACCCCTCTAAGTATCCTCTCTAATTAATACTGTAAAGATAGTTTGTAAGGCTGCTTACTGGAAATAATAGTTGTATATGAAGGGAAAATCTAATTGATTAAATAATTTTATTGCCTTTCATACACCAATGTACTATAACAAACTACCAAAACCATGAGCAAGGACTTTAACTTAAGCATGCTTGCTTTTCTATACTATGATTTACTCATCCACCTTCATACAAAAAAGGGGAATAGCAGTAACAAATGGCAATAGTATGTTCATCTGATGTACACACAAATAAGTTCCATGCTCCCTCATGTATAAATATAGTGTTTATAATATCATTGCTTACATAAGTACAAATTCAGAATACCAGGGATTTTGCAAAAAACAAAAGACAGTATGATGCTTTGGTATACTGTTATAAGAAATACTTGTGTCTTCTGCATTTGTGATTTAGAGTGTTGAATATTTATTACATGTTTTGCCAGCCATTTTTCTCTCTTTATCCAGTACATGCTATTGTTCCTGAGCTCTTATTAATACATTTACATTCAGTGCATTGCTTATTTCATTTCATAAACTATGACACCAGAGGAAAAAAATGACTGGGTTTCTTAATCTGTACAGTGGATTCAGGGAGGATTTACAGGATATGGAAGTTGATCTGTACAATATCCAAGGTCCCTTAGCAAGCTTATAGGGTTGTTGTGAGGATTAAAAGAGAAACCCTTATAATCAATGCTAAATATTACCTCTTTTTTAATAAACAAATCTGAGATCTTTGAGTGCACACTGTCTTTGGCTTTCCTTGGTTGTGCGAAATTTGTAAATCTAATACTCATGTGAGTCTTAGAACAGGGCCTGGTACCTAGCAAGTACTTAATGAGTGATAATTGTTCTGGTATTGTAGTTTTCTGGTTCAATGAAAGCTAGAGGGGCTACATGGAGTTAGAGAAGTATTGCTAAAGTAGAACACAATTTATGGTCTTTCCTGTTTGCAGGAAATCTGGAAACTATTTGCCACTGGTTAGGAAAGACGTTTTTATTAGAATATGCATAAGTGTGTTGGGAGCAGGAAGGAGAGCTCCCAATTATATGTAAGAAAATAATGTGGGTAAAAAGTTATCTTGGTTAATCTTTGTTAATCTAGAAAATGATTTTCTGGAAAAAAGTAAAATTTACAGACATGTAAAATCATTGACTGTAGAACCACCCAATTGTGTCAAGATAGGTATGACATTCTGGATGAGATACTTCATCATTATTTTTATTTGTCTTTGAAGATGTTCCACCCAATACAATTTCCATTTAGTCATTAAGTATGCAATACGAGTTATTCTATGGAATGTTAAGGGATTTTCCATTACATAAAGAACGTGGAGACTTATTTAGTATAAGACCAAAAAAAGTCCAGTATAAAATAATATGTACTATCTGCTGCTGGCTAAAAACTGAGAGAATTTTCCAGTAGCAGAAGGCATTACCTCTCTAAATTCTAGCAGAGAAATGGTTACCATGGTGACTTATCTCTTAAAATAGTTGTATGATGTTTTCTCTTTATAAACAATACTATGTGTTATCTCCTTTTAAATGAAGAAAGCTGATAAGTGTAAATGCACACAGTCTGCTTTTCCTTAATTACGCAAAGGTTTCTAATTCAGGTGCCTGCATAAGAGAGTGTCAGCCAAGAACGTGGAGTAGGCCCTTAACATTTTTCTAGGGATCCATTTTGCAAGCCCCAAATTTGAGAATACCATAATGACACACCATTTCTCTGGAATTCTTATGTGCATGAAGATAAGAGGAAAATAAAGCTATGTGTTCATATAGGTGCTGCTCCTTCATTGTTCCCCCTTCCTGTGGCAGCCTGGTGTCTTATTCTGGTGGAGGAGCTTTGCACAGCTTTTGTCATTCACACTTGTGTCCCAGAAAAATTACAGCTTGCTTCACGACATAAATTTGTGGGGTGGTGCCAGAAGAGAATTAAATCCAAGCATGCCCACTGTGGACTAGATGGGGGATTCTGCAGCGTAGTCTTTAGAATGGGTCTGATCCCCATTCTGCAGATGTCAAGCGTATTAAGATTGAAAAGCTTGACAAAGTCACAGAGAGATTCCATTTTTTAATCTTTATGGGGTAGTAGTGAGATCTGTGGACTGTGGAGCCTAGGTGCATACCCCAGCGATGACACGAACTAGCTGTATAGACTTTGATAAGGTCCTTAATATCTCTGTGAATCCATTTCTGTCTTTAAAATGGGAATTGTAATAACTTTACCTTTTGAAGATCTTTTTGGGGGATTAAATGAGTTAATACACAATGTACTCAATAAATATCAGCCGTGATTATAATGGTGAATTTTGCTCTGATTTTTTTTTTTTTTTGGAATGATTATAAAGGATTTTATTTTTGCTCTGATTTTGAAAAATCCCAACGCCCTGGTGATAGTGTTATGAAAAAGTAGCTTGGGGAGCGTTACGTGCATTCAAGGTGTGTATAAAAGTGTATCTTTGGTACACATTCATTCATTGGTTAGTTGACATCAGAAGTATTTATTGAATATTAATTATCTGCTAGGCGTGGGAAATGCATCAGAGTCTCTGTACCCAGAGAGTTTGTAGTTTAGAAAGAAACGTAGACAAATAAATACAAGGTTACAATTAGTAAGCTAAGTTAGGGGAGCTACATGGTGCTATGGTGGCACAATGATATAAGCACTAATACATTCTGAAGGAGGATTTACAGCCTTGCTACTCAGGGTGTTTCAAGGACCAGTAGCATGAACATCATTTAGGAGATTGTAAGAAATTCAGAACTTCAGTCCTCAATCCAACTGAAACAGAATCTGCTTTTTAAAAAGATTCCTAGGTGATTCAAGGGGGAAAGTGGGGGTGGGAGGAATTGGGAGATTGGGATTGACATATATACACTATTGATACTATGTATAAAATAGATGACTAATGACAACATACTGTATAGCACAGTATAGAACTCTACTTAATGCACTGTGGTGACCTAAATAGGAAGGAAATCCAAAAAAGAGGAGATAAGAAAACCATAATTCAAAAAACACATTCACCCCAGTGTTCATTGCAGCACTATTTACAATAGCCAGGACATGGAAGCAACCTATATGTCCAACAAAAGAGGAATGGGTAAAGAAGATGTGGTACATATATACAATGGAATATTACTCAGCCATAAAAAGGAACGAAATTGGGTCATTTGTAGAGATGTGGATGGTCCTAGAGGGTGTCATACAGAGTGAAGTAAATCAGAAAGAGAAAAGCAAATATAGTAGAGTAACACATATATGTGGAATCTAGAAAAATGGTATAGATGACCTTATTTGCAAAGCAGAAATAGAGACACAGATATAGAGAATAAATGTATGGATACCAAGGGGGAAAGGGGTGAAGTGGGAGGAATTAGGAGACTGGGATTGACAGATATACATTATTGATACTACATATAAAATGGAAAACTGATGGGAACATGCTGTATAGCACAGGGAACTCTACCTAATGCACTGTGGTAGCCTAGGTGGGAAGGGAGTCCAAAAGGGAGGGGATATCTGTGTATATGGCTGATTCATTTTGTTGTACAGTGAAGGCTAACACAACATTGTAAAGCAACCATACTCCAATAAAAATTAATTTAAAAAGGGGATATATGTATATGTATAGATGATTCATTTTGCTGTACAGTAGAAACTAACACAACATTGTAAAGCAACTATACCCCAATAAAAATTAATTTAAAAAAGTAAAAAAAAAAAAGATCCCTAGGTGATTCATATTGTATGAGAAGCCCTGCTTTTAATTAAAGAGAATAAACAAAGCAATAACACCATTTAGGCATTTGTAAAACCTTTTCTGGGCCAATTAATAAAAAATATTTATTGAGTTCCTACTATATATAGGGCCTAGTCTTGATGAAAGTTGGTTCCCAGCTGGGCAAGTGTCTGTGGATTCTCCATAGCTCCCATCAGCCATCATGGCCTTGGGCTTGGCTCATAAAACCATGCAGAGCTATGTGAAAACAGTCTGGCTTCCTGAGAAGACTATTATAGAAAAATAAAATCGTGTTTAATAAACTTGAGACACTATCAAACTGTAAGTTGTTTTTAACCTTGATGAAATGGAAGCCAGTTAATGTAACATAAAGAATGGGCTTACATTGCAAAACGTATTTAAAATGATTGGTCTGTGGAATGTTGTATTTGGAAACAAAAAATTTGGAAGGAAGGGAGTAGTACAGAAAGATATATGTCTTATTACTTCCGAATGTACTGGAGAGGATAAATACAATTATGCAAGAAGTCATCTCTTGTTCTATAATCATATCATAAAATATATTTTAAAACATTGACTTGGCTTTCTGAAATATCGTGCTGTGATTGAGAACTATTTTAATAAGTGATATATAGTAATAGAGGCTCCAAATCATAAATTGCTGAAGCAGCCTTTCAGGAGATGTCAATATAGCTGTATACACACTGAAGTGCATTCAGTTGTGTGACATTACTGATGCATCGTATCAAGTTGAGCAACAAATGGCACTTAGCAAATTATTTATAGCAATACATAATTACCTTGGAAGTAGGTTTAGATGTCCATATGCTAAAGGCAAAACAGTGCTTACCTCCGTATACAGAGTGGAGAAGAATACCTAAATGATTTGACTAAAGGCTGTGACTCAATCAGACTAGCCTTCAAATTCTGGCTCTGCCCCAAGTAGGCATCGTGAATTTAACTTAAATCCTTTGAATCTCAGCTTCCTCACCTGTAGTATAGAAGATTCAATGAAACAACGTATGTTAAGTTTCTGGCAACACAACTTGTATATATGAAGAGCTCAGTCAAAGGTGGCCATTTTAAACACACATGGTTTATACAAGTTTGTTCATCTAAATGCACATTCTATTGCAGTAAATAATTTGTCACGTGCTGTGTTGGGTTTTTCAGGATGTAGATTTTACTTTGCACGTAGTGGATAATAAAGAGTACACTAGCTAGAGAATAAGGAGACCTGCCCCACATACAGCTTTTACACTGCCTTGGTCTCTGACTTGGGGACAGGATGAGTCAGCAGAATCTCCTGGAAGTATTGAGAAACTAAAAAGACATTCACCCAGGCTGGAGGAGGAGAGACTTATCTATGGATTTCAGAGCAACAGAAACTAAGGTCTGGTTTTTTGGCAGTGTCTAGGAGGTAGCAAGACGAAGGTGGGAAAGATTAAGATTAAATTCTCAGAGGAGGGACTTCTGAAGCCAAGGACAAATGTGCAAAGTATAGTTTTGAAAGATCTTGATCATCCTTGTCAGGGCTCGTAGAGGTTTGGGTACCCACCAATAAAGTATGAGAGTTCCTGTTTCCTCATAGTCTCTCCAACATTTGTTCATTCATTTCATAACTATTTTAAGCATTTAGTATGCCTTTTTATACAGTTTTAACACGCTCTGGAAACCTATTGGCTAGGAGTTGTAATATCTCTCATTCAAGGTAGGAAAGATATTATCCTAATTTTGAAATGGGAGAAACTGTAAATGGAAAGTATTAATCATAATTCTCAGGAAAAACTAGAGGTATATCATAGTTTTCCTGATTCCCACTTCTGGAAAAAGCATTGGGGCTATATCTACAATGATTATTATAACTTCACTAATTGATCAGTTCACTCAACAAAAGTATTGTTTTTTTTTCCACAACTCTATTTGTATTAAATTGTCAATCAGATGTTTTTTGGTTATGTGAGGACATTGCTGTGTTTATTGAGGCCAAAGGCCCTTTATTTCTCTTAAGGAGAGAATCTGCATCAGAGAAGAGAAAAACATCTTTTTAAACATAAAACTTACAAATCACCTGTAACTTTACTTTAATGTTCAAATAATTCAATAACATTTCCCTTTTAACCACTGCAAAGTCATAACTTTATTACAGCTCATAGCAGAATATTCAGTTAAATACAATTCAGTACATCAGATGTCTGTGGATGTTACTATTAAGTACAGAAGAGAACACAGGTTCAAGTGCAGCTTTGAGAAGGTTCTAGGTCTGCTTGTCTAATTTGATAGCCACTGCACATATGTTGCTGTCGAGCACTTTAAAATGTGACTAGTCCAAAGGGAGACGTATAAAATACACATCAGATTTCAAAGACTTAATAGAATGTAAAGAATGCAAAACATCTCGTTAATAATTATATTGGTTACATGTTGAAATGGTAAGATTTTGATATATTGAGTTAAAGAAAATATAGTACTAAAATTAATTTCACCTACTTCTTCCTAGAATTTTTTTAACATGGCTACTAGAAAATTTAAAATGTTGTATGTGGCTTGCCGTCTTGGCTCACCTTAAGTAATATAGGATGATGCTGTTCTAAATCTTTGTCACTTCACCTTAAAAAAGGAAGCCTAGTAGCTTCTTTGCCTATAAATGAGGCTTTGAAAATTCTTTTTTAAATTTAAGTATAGTTGATTTACAATATTGTGTTAGTTTCAGGTGTACAGCAAAGTGATTCGGTTATACATATGTTTATGTTTTTATTCTTTTTTTTGAGGGTTTGAAAATTCTTAAAAGTGTACTAAGTAAATGGTAACTATTAATTTTGGGGGTCAGGTTTATTGAGGTATACTTTAAATACATTAAAATCCACACTTTTTAGTGTAGAGTTCTTTGAATTTTAAACAGCTCTTACAGTCATGTAACTGCTATTACCACCACAGTCAACACACACAGCAGTTACAGCACCACAGAATATTACCTTGTGCGTATTTGTAATCAGCCTCTTCCCTTAGCCCCAGCCCTAGGCGAACATGTTATACAAAAGGGGTCACACAGTCTGTAGACTTTTGAGTCTTGTTTCTTTCACTTAGCATAATGCATTTGAGATTCATCCAAGTTGTTGTATTGGTAGTTCTTTCCTTTCCATTTCTGAGTACTATCCTATAGCATAGATGTACCATACTTTGTCTACCCAATTGCCAGGTGAAGAACATTTGGGTTGTTTCCAGTTTTTGATGATTTTGAATAAACCCAGTGTGTATATTTGCTTTACCGATTTGTGTATGAACATACATTCATACACAGATGGATAAGTACCAAGAGAATGGAGTTGCTGAGCCATATGGTAACTGTTTGTTTAATTTTATAAGAAGTTGCCAAAATGTTTCCCCAAATGGTTCCATTGTGCATTTCGCCCCCAGCAGTGTATGAGTATTCCATATGTGCCACATCTTTGCCAGAATGTGATACTGTCATCCCTCTGCTTTTTTTTTTTTTAATTTTAGTCCTTCTAATAGGAGTGTAATAGTATCTCATTGTGGTGTTAATTTTTATTTCCTCCATGACTCATTTTGTTCAACATCTTTTCATAATCTTATTTGCCATCTGTATATCTTATTTGGTGAAATATATATTTAAACCTTTTGCCCATGTATTTTTATTGGATTTTTTCAGGCTTGAGAGTTCTTTATTATTATTGAGAACTTGAGTGTTCTTATTATTGAGAATTGAGAGTTCTTTCTGAATTCCAGATACGAGTCCACTATCAGATGTTTTGCAAACATTTTCTACCAGTCTGAGGTCTGTGTTTTTATTTTCTTAACAGTGTGTTTTGAAGAAAAGTTTTAAATTATGATAACGTCCAATTTGTCAATATTTTTATGAGTCATGTTTTTTTGTGTCATATCTAAAAATTTCTGCATAACTCAAGATTACAAATATTTTTCTCATGTTTTCTTCTAGAAATTTTATAGTTTTACATTTACATATATGATCTACTTCGAGCTACTTTTTGTATATGATATAAGGTGTGGGTTGAAATTCTTTCTTACTTTTTCGCATTTAGATGTCCAATTGTTCTAATGCCATTTGTTGAAAAATTACAGTTTCTCAACGCTTTGCCTTTGCATCTTTATGAAAAATCAATTGACAATATACATGTCACTTTATTTTTGGTATTTATTGTATTCTATTAATCTATATGTCTGTCCTTTCACCAATATCAGAAGTCTCGAAATCAGGTAGTGTGAGTGTTCTAAATTTGTTCTCTTTCAAAATTATTTTGGCTTTCTAGTTTCTTTCTGTCTTCATATGAATTTAGAATCAGCTTATTAATTTCAAAAGAAACTGTCTTCTGGGATTTGATTAGAAATACATTGAATCCAGCTCAGTTTGGAGAAATTTGTATCTCAACTTTATTGAGTTTTCCAGTAATAAACATAATATAAACTCTCCATTTAATTAGGTTTTTGATTTCTTTTTTTAGACGTTTGTAGTTTTCAGCATATAGAAACTGCATATATTTTGTTAGATTTATACCTATTACATTTTTTTTGCTATTTAAAAATTTCAAGTTCCAGTTGTTCTTTGCTAGCATATAGAAATACAGAAATGCTATAAAAAATACAGAAATACGAGATACGAGAAAATTGATCTGTTCTTTAACTGTTGCTGAAATTACTTATTCGTTCTACTAACTTTTAAATAAATTCTTTGGGATTTTCTCCACAGGCAGTCATGCTGTCTGCAAATAAAGACAGTTTTATTGCATTCATTCCAATCTATATGCTTTTATTTTATTTCTTTATTTTTCCTTTATTGCACTGACAAGAACCGCAGGTAAGATGTTGAATGTGAGTGGTGAGAGAGGATATCCTTGCCGTCCTCTCACTCTCAGAGGGAAGCATTCAGTCTTTCATTATTAACTGTGAGGTTAGCTGTAGACATTTCAGAGCTGCTCTCTATCAGACTGAGGAAATTCTCTACTATTCCTTGTTTGCTAAAAGCTTTGATCATGAATGGATGTTAAATTTTGTCAAATATCTTTTCTATGTCTTTTGGGATGGTTATATGATTTGCTGCTTTCATCTGTTGATATGGTGAATTATGTCTATGTATTTCAGAATGTTGAGCCAGTCTTACCTTTCCTTACGATGTATTATCGTTCTCCTGTTCTTGGATTCAATTTGCTAGTATTTTACTAAGATTTTGCTTCAATTTCATGAGGGATGTTTTCTGGAGTTTTATTTTTTTCTTTTTTGTACTATCTTTGTCCAGTTTGAGTATCAGGATAATATTGGCCTTATTAAATGATTCATGTAGTGCTTTCTCCTCTTGTATTTTCTGGAAGAGTTTGTGTAGAACTGGTGTTCTTTTTTAGTTTTATTTTAAATATCACATCCTTGGAGAAGACTTTCCTAACACTTGCATCTAAATTAGGTCCCCCTCTGTTATTAACTCCGTTGGTGTCTTTTTTCTTTATAGATTTTATCATAATTTATAATTATACATTTATTGGAGGTTTATTTCTTTAATGCCAGCATTCTCTTCTGAGAGGCCAGGCTCATGTCTGTGTGCTGTTCACCGTTACATGCCCATTGTTTAGCATGGTGCCTGACACCTAATAGATATTTAATAAATATTGGCTGAATAAACACATGAATCCCTAGGATTTAATGAATGTCATTATTCATTATTCATCATACAGTTGTGAGCATTATACCTATAATCACTTACTATGTGTTTGTGCAAATTTCCTACAATGAACAGGAAAACACTTCAGACACCTCTTAATGGGTATTAAAAAACATAGTATTTAACAGAATTAGATAATTGCAAACATAATGACTTACAATGTGGAGTTAATATTTCCATAAATAACCTTATAATGTGAATGAACAAACTAAAATTTTGAGAAAAGTTAGAACTTACCTAGCCTTAGCATGAAACAAAGAGATTTTAGTAAAAACAAAATGGTATTTTACTTAGCTTTTACAGATTAAATATAATAAATTTAAATAAAGAATTCAATGTTATATATTTTCCTTTTTTTAAAAGTAAAATCAGCTAAATATACTTTGGTAAGCAAATAGGAAGTTAGAGCAGTAAGCTACATGCAGAGCATATGGTCCAGATACTGGGGTGTAGAAGCAGCCTTATCTGCTGAGGTTTACAGAGGAAAAAGTTCAAGGAAGCGTTTACAATTCTAGTGACTTCCATTTTAACTAATTTTTCAATTTGTTCCCAGTTAAACAACTGCTATAAATCTATTTCTTCCAGCAGCAATAGTAGTTTTGGGGGGTGGAAGAGAAGTGATGCCTCTGAGCAGCCAATTAAACATGTAGAAGAAACCATAAATATGTTCAAAATAAAACCAAAAACACAATTTAAATTCAAGCAGCTGTGAGTTTCCCTTGCCAGTCCACTTTCATTCATTAATTCTTTCTTTGCTTGATGGGGGATGGGGGTAATATGGGGAGCAGCGTAGATATAGAACTTTTCATGGAGCTTACAGTTTAGTGGGAGAATCCAGACAGTACATAGGAAATAGCAGCAGGTGATGTGAAGTCCTTTGATAAGGGACATGGTACAAACAGGAGGAATATTAACCTAGTTAGGGATGCAGTTATTTGATTTCCTGTTTGAACTGATATTTGAAAGATATGTAGGAACTAAGTATATGAAAGGGAATGAGGAGTGGAATAAGTGTTCTAGGCAGAGGAATTAATACTATTGAAAACAACCAGTATTTAGTGGGCACTTCCTGAGTGTTCCACATGAACAATTTCTTGTGATCTTTACAATGACCCTATGAATTGGATGGTGTTATTCCCAATTTAGGGCTAAGGATGAGGAATGAGGGACACAGAGAGTCTAGAAACTTGCCTTAAGTTACACAGGTAGTAAGTGATAGAGCTAGGATTTGTACAGTGTTACTCTGTGTATGATTGGTTGCAAGAATAACTGGAGTATGTAACACTGATGGAGGGAGGTTGTAGGTGGGGGAAGTGGGAGAATAAGTGGTGTCAGGAGTGAGACTGGGAAGGATGGAGGTAAGGGTCTGGTTCTGAGGAAGGGTCTTGCAAGCCACATAAAGGAACAAATTGAGTATCACTTCAGTGTTAGCCGTTTTCTCCCACAATTTACATTCCTACCTGAGCTCTTTCACCTTACTTGGTGTAGTGAAGAATATGGTCCTGACTCAGGTGACATGACTTAAACATGACAAAGACTATATTCTAGTGGAAAATCATTTTGCTTGAGGAGGATTTTTCCACCCCTGAGCCAAATAATCAGGGAAAGCTTCCTTACGTGAATTTACAGCTTCCTAACAAACTGTTCATTGTCTATAGTTTTTTTTTGTGGTTTTTTTTTTTTTTTTACTGAAATACATTTATTTTTGTCTTTGGGTCAGAATAATTTATTAAGAATTATTACTTTATATGCTGCTATGACACAGTGAAGTGCCCTATTCTATTGTAAGGGTATATCACAAATGATTTGTTATGAAATCTCAAGTATTACATTTTATGAACATTTTAATTAAATAATACCTAAGGAGACAAAAGACCTGTATGCAGAAAATTATAAGACACTGATGAAAGAAATTAAAGATGATACAAATAGATGGAGAGATATACCGTGTTCTTGGATTGGAAGAATCAACATTGTGAAAATGACTCTACTACCCAAAGCAATCTATAGATTCAATGCAATCCCTACCAAACTACCACTGGCATTTTTCACAGAATTAGAATAAAACATTTCGCAATTTGTATGGAAACACAAAAGACCCCAAATAGCCAAAGCAATCTTGAGAACGAAAAAAGGAGCTGGAGGACTCAGGCTCCCTGACTTCAGACCATACTACAAAGCTACAGTAATCAAGACAGTATGGTACTGGCACAAAAAAAGAAAGATCAGTGGAACAGGATAGAAAGCCCAGAGATAAACCCACGCACATATGGACACCTTATCTTTGATAAAGGTGGCAGGAATGTACAGTGGAGAAAGGACAGCCTCTTTTCAATAAGTGGTGCTGGGAAAACTGGACAGGTACATGTAAAAGTATGAGATTAGATCACTCCCTAACACCATACGCAAAAATAAGCTCAAAATGGATTAAAGACCTAAATGTAAGGCCAGAAACTATCAAACTCTTAGAGGAAAACATAGGCAGAACACTGTATGACATAAATCACAGCAAGATCCTTTCTGACCCACCCCCTAGAGTAATGGAAATAAAAACAAAAATAAACAAATGGGACCTAATGAAACTTCAAAGCTTTTGCACAGCAAAGGAAACCATAAACAAGACCAAAAGACAACCCTCAGAATGGGAGAAAATATTTGCAAATGAAGCAACTGACAAAGGATTAATCTCCAAAATTTACAAGCAGCTCATGCAGCTCAATAACAAAAAAACAAACAACCCAATCCAAAACTGGGCAGAAGATCTAAATAGACATTTCTCCAAAGAAGATATACAGACTGCCAACAAACACATGAAAGAATGCTCAACATCATTAATCATTAGAGAAATGCAAATCAAAACTACAATGAGATATCATCTCACACCAGTCAGAATGGCCATCCTCAAAAAATCTAGAAACAATAAATGCTGGAGAGGGTGTGGAGAAAAGGGAACACTCTTGTACTGCTGGTGGGAATGTGAATTGGTTCAGCCACTATGGAGAACAGTATGGAGGTTCCTTAAAAAACTACAAATAGAACTACCATATGACCCAGCAATCCCACTACTGGGCATATACCCTGAGAAAACCAAAATTCAAAAAGAGTCATAAACCAAAATGTTCATTGCAGCTCTATTTACAATAGCCCAGAGATGGAAACAACCTAAGTGTCCATCATCGGATGAATGGATAAAGAAGATGTGGCACATATATACAATGGAATATTACTCAGCCATAAAAAGAAACGAAATTGAGCTATTTGTAATGAGGTGGATAGACCTAGAGTCTGTCATATACAGTGAAGTAAGTCAGAAAGAAAAAGACAAATACCGTATGCTAACACATATATATGGAATTTAAGAAAAAAAAATGTCATGAAGAACCTAGGGGTAAGACAGGAATAAAGACACAGATCTACTGGAGAACGGACTTGAGGATATGGGGAGGGGGAAGGGTGAGCTGTGACGGGGCGAGAGAGAGTCATGGACATATACACACTAACAAACGTGGTAAGGTAGATAGCTAGTGGGAAGCAGCCGCATGGCACAGGGATATTGGCTCGGTGCTTTGTGACAGCCTGGAGGGGTGGGATAGGGAGGGTGGGAGGGAGGGAGACGCAAGAGGGAAGACATATGGGAACATATGTATAACTGATTCACTTTGTTATAAAGCAGAAACTAACACACCATTGTAAAGCAATTACACCCCAATAAAGATGTTAAAAAAAATCAATTAACTCCGATTCAAAATTTTTCTTACATATAACCATACATTACAATTCTTCTTTATGAGTGGGAGAGGAAGGAGGGTTATTTTTATCATGCATCCATTGTGTAAGGAGGGGTTTTGTGTATGTAAATGACATCTGTTGAGCATATCAATGTGGATAATCAATTGGCAGGAAGCATGGCGGTCTTCGGAGTCTCTCTTTTAACTCAGGCACGATCTAGTGGCCACGGGATGCTGTGTTCTTAATCCTAGCCAACCATCTTACACCAAAGGAGCCAGGAAAGACAGTGGAGTTGCTCAACATCAATATATGACTGCTGTAGGGAAAACAGAGTAAGCACACGTGTCTTCGATGGTGGGTCAATTGTGAACTCTTTAAAAACATTAGAAAGGCATGTAGATAAAGACTTAGAGCTCCTTATTAGGAAGATCTTGCTCCGAATTTATTTCTACATCAACATATTTTCAGAACATTGGGCTCATAGCTCAACATTTTTCTGAGTGGAACTGGGAATGTTTACTGACCAGCAGGATAACCTAAACTCCAATCCTTTTCTTGCTTTTTCAGCAGCAGATCAGAGATTTTATAGACCTGCATGATTATTAGATTTGCATGACTCTACTGCCTCTCATTAATAACATTTTAGATTATGCATTGCTTATAAAATGTGTCTTAAAAGATGACTTTTTATATCTACCTTTTAAAAAATAAACATACTTCAGATGGAGATTTTTCATGGAATGAAAGCTTCTTTAGACTACTTCAAAGAATTATTGCAGTAGGCCCCTCTGGAAGGAAATGGAATTCTTGTCTTTGTGTTGGCTTGAGTCCCTGCTCTGAAGTCCTGACCTTTGTCCTGGGAATGCAGTAAATTCTAATTTTTGGTTTGCTGATTCAGGGGTAAGAAAAAAAAATCTCCTATAGTCCCATTGTAATTGTCAACCCCCTTAAATCTGGAAAAAAAGGAGAAGAAAATGTACTTTATGGAATCCTGTAAAGTGACTTCACTTTGGACAAGGAGAAAAAGAAGGAAGCTCCTTTTATGCATTAGGCTTTCATTTAGTTCCAGGGCTTGTGAAGGGGCCGCGAAAGTCAAGGCAGCATGATACCAATTGAGCTGACACATGCATTCCCTTATGCACTACAGTTGCCATTTAAAAACATTAAAAGCAAAAAGTCAAAAAAAAAAAATCAATGATTGACAGTCTAACAGGACTAGTTGACTCAGCAACTAGGTCACCAATTTGCCTCATTTCTGGAAGCAATCCAGTGCTTGATAATTAGAGTTTTTCTAGAAATTGAATTGGTAAAAGTAGGTCAGTCCCCTTGGACTTTGGTTCCTCTTCTAGCAGGGGAGCCTTGGTCTGACATAGCACGACTGGTCTCCTCACACATACCTTGAAGTCCATGAGAAGCGGAAGAGTTGGCCAATACTATTGGCTGGTACTTCTTCATTGTGGGATAAAGAGACCTGGCCAATCATATCTTTGCATATGGCGACATTCTCAAACAAATACCTTGTATCTGGACAAGGAGAGCCCTTGGTAAGACTGTAAAGTAGGGGATTTTATCTTCAGTGACCCTTCCTCTCCATGCAACCTGACCACATTTTATTCATTTCCACCCAGCTCCCACAGCACAGTTGGGCTTTCCTAGATGCTTAGCCGAAAGCCCTGGCTTCTTCATTGTAGGTCAGATTTGCCCTCCTCTGTGATGCCTCATGCTCCAGGCCTTTCCCATGTCCTTTAATCCCCCTTCAAAAACTACCTGGATTAGTTCTAATCACTAAGTGCTCTGATTTTTAGGCAATAATGGATGGTCACCACCCATGGGATATTCTGTAATTCCTTTTAATACATTAGATTGCTTATATTTTTATCTCTCTTGGATAATAGAATGTCTCAGTCTAGTTAAAAAGGTAAAAAATTAGAACATTTCAGCAGACGAGTGGGAAGGGCCTTTACAGGCCATTTATTCCACATTCTTTCAATAATTGCTTACTCCACAAAAGCCTAGAATTCATTTTGTGGATATGTTTATGTTTCTTTTTTCTTCAAGACAGTTTTCAGCAGCTATAACTTAAGCAGTCTGGAAGTGTTCAAAATAAAGAATAAAGGAAAAAAATGTATTACCTTTACATGTATTCCAAATAAGTCTTCAGGACTGGAAGAGTCCCAGAAACTACATACATTTTGTCTATTCATCTTAGTAGCCATTAAGACATAATCTAGTCTAATTGTCTGACTTAAAAAGCTGGGAACAGAGATAAAGGGAAAGGAAGTATTTATAAGGTCACAGAGATTGATTCCTGGCAGAATGGGAACCAGAACCCAAGTTTTTTGTTGTTGTTGTTGTTTTGCGGTACACGGCCCTCTCACTGTTGCGGCCTCTCCCGCTGTGGAGCACAGGCTCCAGACGCGCAGGCTCAGCGGCATGTGGGATCCTCCCGGACCGGGGCACGAACCCGTGTCCACTGCATCGGCAGGTGGACTCTCAACCACTGCGCCACCAGGAAAGCCCAGAACCCAAGTTTTAGTATAATCGATATGATATATTTTATTTCAATAAAGATCAATAGCTTTAAATATTTATTATAAACATTGGGACTTTATATGTCCTATATTATAAAGATAATTTTTTTCAATATCATTCCCTCCCATTCCTCCTCCTAAGCTACATCTCTAATTTCCTTTTAAATCTAACTCAAATTCACCTTCCTGGAAAAAAAATGCATGTGATTATCTTACTCCAAACTTATTGTACTTGACATTTCATCAGCCTTTAGGAAAATATTTTCAGTATGTTTAACTTTAGCATGCATTCATTTATTTAAAAAGAAAGCTACTGTGTCTAGTTTGTTTGTTTGATTTTCCCCATAAATAAGCATTTTCTTTTTTCACTCCATAGCACCCAAAGAATGCTCTGAAATGCTGATGCCAGTACTTTTGATTTCTCTCCTTTTCCCATCCTGTTTCCTCTGCCTTCTTTCTTCTGGGCCACTGTAGTCTGGAAGCAGAAGGTGTAGTGGAGATTAAGCCAAACATTCTCAGGGCTGACTGCAATTGAAAGCAACTTCAGCTGGTCTTTTGGAGGATGTGGCCTAAGGGAGACTGGTATCTTTTTACTTATAGCATATTCAAAGCCAAAAATCTGTAAGCAAATAGTCTGGAGGTACGGAAAGCTGGTTGTAAGGGGAAAAAAAGCACAAGATTTTTAAAAGTATGGAGGAAACAGTATCCAATTTAGATCAACCTCCTGTCTCTGCTTTTTGTATCCTTGATGTGAATTCAGGAAAATGAGCTCCCGGTTTAATTGTGCTGTGGGTGTGAGCCTGTGGAGCTGAGTGTTTAGAGATCTCATAAATTTTTGCACTTTAAATGATCCCTATAATGCCCTGAAAGAATGAAGCCTTCCTGGAAAATCTCAAACTTGCTCCTTGGGAGTTTATTTCTCCCTGGTGGAATCTGATTCACCACGATATTTATAGTGGATGTTTTGATTTTGCGCTGGTGCCTTGAGCTCACAGTGCATTTTTTCTAGACAGTGTTGTCATGAAATGTGACTTGAAAAACTATTTAAAGGCTACAGCAGCCTTTTAAAAAACATTCTTTTAGGCACGAATCAAGATTGAAGGCTGAACCATTTCTTAATACTTCTCTCTACCCCTCCTTGTTTCTGCTGGACTCGGACAGAGAATTTTGATGCCTATGAACTATTTGAAAAAACATCAGAACGAATGGGATACAGCATCTCACTCCCATATCGCTAGCTCAGCGTGTAAATTTTAGCCTCTTTCTTAGAGTGATCGGAAGTGAAAGCGGGTCTGATTTAAATCTATTATTGAAGGATTGTATAGTTTTCGGGTGCTCGTCATTGGGGAGCCCCTTTACCCTCACTTCTGAGATAAACAGGGCGTGAGAATGGTTGTGTAACAAAGGAGCTTCTCTGTTCTTTTTCCTCCTCTTTCCTTCTATTTCCTCCGGTGGAGGTATAATAGTGCTTTTGCTAACAGTGCTCAGAAATTATGTTCTGAAAGGTGATCAATGTTAGCAAGATGAACTTGTTTCCTTTCTTTACATCTGTTTTTTGTAGATGATTTGTTATGAAGAATGACGATCTAAACTTCTGCAATGGCCAGTAAAGATCACCAGGTTTTCAGGACAAATCCAGGAATGGTGGCCAGTGTGAAATTGAGAAGCATCCAGGATGAAGCTGAGACCTTGGGGAGAGATCAGGGGTTGAAAAGGCTGATGTGGAATAAGGAGGGAGAAAAGAAGAGGGAGGGAGACCAGAGAGGAGAGCACTGTAGGACTTACCCCAGTGCTTTAGAACGGGCAGTTTTACCCTACTTTCATTTGGTAAACATTCGGCCATTTCTGGAGTCACATTTGGCTACTGCAGCTTGGGGCTAGGTAATACTGGTGTCTAGTGAGTAAAACCAGATGCTGCTAACCACCCTATGACATATGGGACAGGCCCCCAGCAGAGACTCATCCAGCCCAAAATGGTGCTGTGGCTGAGAAACCTGCCCTAAACCATGAGAAGGGACTCAGTGGGAAGAGTGCCGTTTTGCAGCACCCCCTGCACATCCGTGCATGACTGTCTGACAGCAGGTTGCTTCTTCCTGATGACATATTGTGGGCATAGCTGAGGGTTCACATTAGGGTTCCTCCCCCACCATTCCTTACCTAACTGAGACTCTGTCTGTTAGCATATACATATATTCCCTTCTCCCCTCGGCATGTTAAATCTCTTCAGTCTTCCTTTGTTATATTGTACCTTCAGCACTTCCACCTCTGGCCCTTTGCCTATCTCATCAGCAGAGAAATACTCGTTAGGAGGTTCTCCTTTAATCACTTATTTGTTCGTTTCTCCAACGAATTTATTGAGGGCCTGCTGTGTACAAAGCATCCTTATAGATTCTTTGCATACATCAGTACATCAGTGAACAAACCAAGGCTGCTTGTGGAGGTTACCTGCTAGCAAGGAAGACAGACAATAAACAGTAAGTAATAGAGAAGAGATAATATGTTAAAAATTGTTAAGCACTTTGTTAAAAGAAAGAAAAGAAGAAGGTAAGGCGGTGAAGGTAGGGCCAGCTGTGTGTGGTATTGGCCGGCACAGGGAGGGAAGACCTCATCGGCAAAGTGCCAGTGGGTGCAGAGGGTAGGCAGGGAGGGACTGGTCACGGGCATTCTTGTTTTCCTTCCAAATGCTCACCTTTGGTAAAAGGAGCTCCAAACGCAGTGACAAGTCCAATAATCCTGAGTGCAACCAGCAAAGGTTCTTCCAAGGAAGACTGAATCCAGGAGCAAGTTTTTAGAAATTTTGCCAATCCAATTTATGAACTGGTTCAGTGGCCTTAGGCTTAAAATGTAGGTCATCTGGAAGCCCAGGAGTTGAGTTATGGTTCAATAATTTCTTGAGGCCTCCACGATGTTACTGATAGTGAATGAAGGCTGCTTTCCAAAAAAAGACGGTTATTCGCCAGCACAGTATCTGCTATCACTCTTGCTATGCAGTCATAAATAGCACACTTTGTAACTGTACGCCATGTATCCTTCGTTAAGTCACTCAGTTCAGAGAGATTTTCAAATACCTATAAAGGGTAGTGCGCTGTGTACAAAGATGTGGAAGGCGGAGTCCTGAAACTTAGAGATCTCACATCTAGAAGAGGTGGACTTGGGTCACACTTCTTTCTAGTGTGTAGTTAGGTGTGATCAAGACAAAAATCAAATGTCATAAATACACAGATGACCAAGAAAAAGAAATCACAACCAAAGGTGCAGAGGGGGCTCCCAGAAGACAGCATGTGAGTAAGTCTTACTGGTCGAGTATGATTGACATAGACAGAAAGTGGAAAGGTGGGGACGGACACCCCCAGAACTAGGATGAGTAAGAACAAAGCAGCAGGGCTGGGAGGCTGACAAAAAGTGTTTAGGAAGCTATAGAGTAAGTGTGCATTCTTTGATCACAAGCAGGTCTTTGCAAAAAGGATTGCTTAAAGCTGTTAAGAGCTAAACGTATTCGGACCATAGATCCCGAACAACTAAGTTCTCTCACCCTCGTCTCAGTTCTGAAATGTGGGGCAGCACATCGATAAGGTGATGGTACTACTTTGGAAGGGCTAGATTTTCTTCATAATATTTGTCTAATTTGTATTTAAAATTTTCACTTGAAAATCCTTGTCCAATTGAAAGACTTCACCAGCCTGAAGCCCCCATTCCAAGGCACTTGTGTTTATTATGAAGTCAGTAAAGCTGTATTTCAGTGAACCGTCCCCATTTAAAAATTTTCTGCTCAAAATTTCTCCTCCTGGATATTGTTCATTATCAATATCATCACTATTTTACCATACAACTGTGTTGATCTTGTCTATCTTTTCAGTGTTAAGATTTACAGTAACTGTTTAAAGAGGAAATTATATATTAACTTAAAAGACCATGAACTAAGGTCCAATGAGGCAATATTTTGAAAGTTTGGTAACCTAATTTTGGCAATGTAGTATTCAAGACACTATACATGAAGCAAAATATATGCCCCCCTGTCCAAATGGAATCCATTACCCTGCCTGCCCCATAGCTGTAAATAAGCCTTTTGGGAAGTCATGCGTATCACAATAGACCTCATCTTCAGGGATTGAGTTATTTAATCAGAGTGACTATTTATTGAGATTTCAGGCACTTTACTTGCCCCCCCCCTTTTTAAAGCATTGCTACCTTCTTTAATTCTGGCAGCAACTATGTGAGGTAGGGATTACAATTGTGACCATGTTACAGATGGAGAAACTGAGGCTCAGAATGGTTAAGTAACCTGTCTATGGGCGTAGTGAAGGAATGGATGCAGGCTCTTTGAAGCCCTGTTTCTTGGAAAAGATACTTTGGAAGAATATGACCTTCTTGCTTACCCTGTGGGAAGCTGAGACAATGTTAGCAAAGAATCGTATTCTTGCATCCCTACATAGAAGTGGGATGCTCCGGTCTGCAGAGAGGTAGCTTCTTTCTTTTAAGTGAAAAGCTTTGCTTTTCATGTTGGTTGGTGTTTTTCAGAATACCCAGGATTACATTTAGGTCATCCTTGAGGGGTGATGGATGAGAGAAGAATTTTAAAGGTTTTGATGTAAGGAGGCGAGAAAAAAGAAGCAGAATTAGGTTTCTGGACATCTAGATCTTACCAGCACTTACTCCACACGTTTTTTTAATAGCACTTGCCATGTTGTATTGTAAGTTTTCAGTTTATGTGGGACTCCTTCCCCTTACCTCTAGGCAGTGAGTTTCTTAAGGATAGGGACTATGTCTTCCTCAGTTTTGTGTCACCAGACTCCACGTGGTCCAGACAATGTCTGGGAAGTCATAAGCGTTCAATTAACACCCCAAGAACTGATGGTTGACCTGATTGGTTGTGTGCTTTGTTTTTTAGAAAGAACAGATTTGGGGACTTCCCTGGTGGTCCAGTGGTTAAGACTTCGCCTTCCAATGCATTGGGTGTGGGTTTGATCCCTGGTCGGGGAGCTAAGATCCCACATCTCGTAGCCAAAAAACCAAAACACAGAACAGAAGCAATATTGTAACAAATTCAATAAAGACTTAAAAAAAAATAAAATCTTAAAATAAAAAGAACAGATTTCCCAGGCCTCCCAAATTTGCAAATTTTTTGGCAGTTGAATTATTAGCGAACTTTACATTTTACAGTCCTAGCCTCACCTAAAGTCATGGACAGAGATTCCTTCTCCTTCTGTTGCTCCATGCTGACCTGTGTAATTTTAGGTCAGTATGAAGGATTAATGGTGAGAGCCCCTTTTAAATAAGTTATTTTTTTTCTAAAGGTAGGTGGAAATGAGGGTTTTTAAAAAAGTGGCATCATTACTGTAAAATATTCATTTCCCAATCTATACTTAGATTGTATATACAGTAATTTTGTACTTGACTAAGCACTTCCATAGAAAATAAGAAGGACATTTTCCCTCAGAGTGTAAATTTGCTGAAGTATGATAAGCCGCTACTTCATCTTTTCCCTTAAAATCTTTTTTTTTCCTGTTTCTAGTCAAGCATTTATTAAAACATTAGGAAGAAAATTTAGGTCATCCTTTTAACGCACACTGACCTAGTTACTTTTTCTTTCTAAGCAACTGTTTAAACTAGATTTATTGAGGAAAGTGGTTGGTTCAGTCTTGCATTAAATCATATAGCACACAACAATGAGGAAAATTTGCAAAGTCCAGCTTATGCTATGCTGCCTCTTTCTCCCCTTTGGTGTCTTTGATTCTGCCCTTTTCCTTTGGATACCAAGGTCTTATTGGACCAGGGCTGTATGTGATTCACTTTTTTTCATATAGGAGTGTCTTTCATTGAAAACCCCTTAATTCATGTTACATGGTGATGATTCTAAAATCGTCATGTTAGTTGGCTCCTTCCCCAAATTAAAGGACACATTAACAAATAACTGGTTAGTGAGTAATGAACATAAACAACAGTCGCACACGTTATTCATTGGGCAGTTTAAAACTGCAGGTCTAATGCCTTCAATTGTCTCTTTGGAAGTTGCCTTTTCAGACATAAAATAGGATAGTACTGTGAGTGCAGTCTTGATAGATGAAAATTCTATATTGTTCCCTTTTTTTGGCAGAAAATTTTCCTTTGCTTTCTCATTCATCACAAACTGACTTCTGATGATTATACAAGCAATTCTCCAAATTTCTTAGAATAATCCTGTTAGAAGTTTTATTAGTCAAAGAATATCTCTGTCCTAGATAGAATAGTTTGGTCCCTTATTCTACTGCTGGCCTTACTGCAAAATTGTGGCTGAAATATATAGAGATCTTACGAAAATTTGACTTTGTGAACGGTCTTCCACTGTTTTTGTTTTTATCCAGTCAATTTGAGTTTCAGGGAAAACTCAGCTGAATAAAACATTTCATGTAAATTTTGTTTGATCTGGTTTACGTTTTTACTTCTAATGAGGCACCGATTCTTAAATCAGCCAGCTGGAATTAATAATCCAGCAGAAAGGCGATGCTGCTAACACAGTCAGCTTTTCCTGTTCTAGGGGATTATGCTCTTAAATAGCCTACTTTATTGTTTGTTGAACAAACCTATCTCCCTTAGTTGTGCTGTCTTTGAAAATGGTTCTGATTTCCTGACAGCGCCTTGGGAGTCTGGAGCGGGGCTTGGAGGGAAGGCTAAGAATCTCCTGCCTTTCCTCCTCTTATGCAGAATCTTCTCTTTCTTCTCTAGGTGGCTGTTCTTTCCACTGCTATCCTGGCCCCATTTCTGCTATTTTGGTCACCTCTATGCCATGGATAGACCTATGGGTTCTCTCTCCCTACATTTTAATCTTACTATCTACCCTTAAAAGCCACAGTTCTCATGTCTACCTTGGGAAATCATACCCATACTTCAAGGCTCAACTAGAAAGCCATCTTCTACTTCCCAGACACCTCAGTCTCTTTCTCACTCTGCACTTCGCTATCATTATGGTTGGTACTGTTTCTACTGCAGTCATTCCCTCTTCCTTACTAGGATAATTTGTGTACATCTTATCTCCCCTACTAGACTGTGCACTCCTGGAAAGTGGAGACTGCATCCTTGTTCACTCTAGAGAACACAGTTCAGTACCTGGTATAAAATAGGATGATTTCTGAAGTGCAGAGAGTATCTTAGAGAATCTGCGCTCACATTAGCCAATCGCATTCCTTCCGTTTGCATCACTTTCTTTCACCCCAGGTTCCAGAGGTGGCAGGCGTGGCACAGAGGTGCAAGTTCTGAGCTCTCTCTCCTGTGTCTAGGTTAGGCTGGCCAGAGGCTTGCCAACAAGGCCCTGATGAAAGGAAGCCACGTGCAGGGCATGAGACAAGAAAACACAGACAGTTCATTTTGATCGCCATAATGTGCTGTTTATTGGTTTCAGTGCCCATCTCATGGAAATGAAATATTTAGCTTCCTATTCTCCATTTAATACTTGGATTTTAAAAATGTATTATATATGAGCAGAACAGAAAGGAAGTTGCTCCTTCTATTTTTTATGACAATCTGACTGCATTAGAGAGAAATTATAGTTTGATTTCGCAGAGGAATACAAATTTTAATTATTAGACTCTGAAATGTCCCCAAGCAAAATTTCCTTACAATCTCATTAATATAACTTCTTTAAGTTCTAAACTGCAATTTGACTAACCAAAGGCAATGTACTCATGTAACAAAAAGTTTAAGACATTCAGAAGAAGAGTAGTAAAATAAGACTAAAAAATCCAAGCAATTCATTCAAAGCAGCAAGTGACAAATGCAAAAACTACTGCTGTCAAAATGTAATTGTAAATCCAGAGGAAAAATGTGCAGTAACGTTGCGATGTCTAAGATACCTTTTAACAGTAAAATCTATATGCTACTGGGTATGGGCTGTTTAATGATGTTGCAGAGGAATTCTAATAGCATCCTTGGGCTGAGCTCTGGGGAGAGCTGTTTTCAGTAACTCTTGAAGATGTTCCTCATGCCTAATTCATTCATGCAGAGGGTAGGGCAGAGAGCATTATTGCTAGAAAGAGAACTTCAGGGCTTGGCAAGTGACACAAGGCAAACCCAGGATTATAAAGCAGGAAGGCAGGGTGTGGTGGTACATATTTGAACCTCTGTAGAGACTTCATTACAGTACACCCACGGGGGTACTTAGAGCAAATATGTTAGCAGAAACAATAACAAAGGGCCCTGATAAAAGAAAGCAATACCTAGGACATGAGACAAGAAAACCTGGATCGTGCAGAGGAGAAGCTCAGACAACATGTAAAGAAGTAAGACTAGAGAAGAGAGACAAGCCCGGGAGCTGCAACTAAAGGTTTTTCCCTGCTTCCTTTGGAGGAGAAAAAATAAAGTGTGAGAACTTGAATTTGTATTCTTTGTAGATGTTTATATACATTTATACCTAAGGCAATTCCGTGGTTATTTTTGCAGTGTATGGATTTACTCTTTTTCAGCATTTCTTAGGTTGTAACCACAAAATCCCAATATAAAGGATCATTGTAGAGATGGAACTTGCTGACAATTTGAATTAAGATTTTCATGAGTGGGCAGAACCAGAGGTGGCAGATGCACACATATAATTTATCTCACAATTAGAATGTACGATAAAATGCAATTTCTTTATTATATTCATAAATAATTGACCTTCCTCCAAAATCCCTATTTACTAATTACCAAGAAAAACATTCAAATGTTCTATGTGGTTTAAAGCTGAATTGGATCTGGTAATTTGAGTGGTTCATTTAGAAAATAGTCTTTCTTGGCTAAAAATGCCCAGTTAATAACAGAGGCATTCTCTTCTCCTCTCTCTCTCTGCTTTGTTTCCTGAGGTTTGTGGAGAAGGAGTGTGACTTCCATGGTCTTGTGGAGCTGGGGAAGATTCAGGAAGCTCACACTAGATGTTCCTGGTTTACCCACTGTCATACACAACCGGGGTTTGTGGCCAGTGTAACTCTCACTTCGGGTTGGGCTCCTGCAGCCTTGGAGATGACGCTGGCTTGATATCACCAAGGTC
This sequence comes from Globicephala melas, assembly GCF_963455315.2. Lineage (NCBI taxonomy): Eukaryota > Metazoa > Chordata > Mammalia > Artiodactyla > Delphinidae > Globicephala > Globicephala melas. Next base: position 121,876,245 of record NC_083318.1, on the reverse strand, counting down.
CTTACTGGAGCTACAGTACCTCTCAGATCTGGTGGGAAATCACATTCAGCCTTGACTTTGGGGGTCTGCTCTATAGCTCTTTCTACAGAATCCTTTGTGAGGAGTCTACTGCCGAGCACCTCCCATTCCCCTCACCCCAGACTCTCAACTACTCCATGTGCCCCCTGGTCACCAAGGGTGATATGGGAAAGGCTAATTCTCAAGTCTCTCCATTCCCACTGTCTACACTTTCCTCACGGTTTGAAGTGGCCACACACCAGATAGATGTTGGAGAGGTCATCTCTTACCTGGATCCTAACAGGGATCAGGGACAATAGCCTGTCTCTGACCTCAGTTTACCTCAATGTTAAGATGCTGTTCTCCCCCATCTGGGACAGATCCCCCATGGGGAATATCAGGACCTGCATTAGGCTACTTTACTTTCCCTTACTGTCTTCTTTCCAGCATTCCTGGGCCTGGAAGGGGTGTATTTTTCCTTTACTTCCTCTGTATTTTATTTTCCTCCTTGATTCTAGCCAAGGCTTATTGGAGGACAAGTCTCTTCTCTATACTTTAGAAAGACTGTGGGTGCTGATTCCCCTTGGCTTGGTGACTGATTTGTCAGAGGAGGTTGGAATTATTAAGAAAACCACCTCTTAAGACGAGAGCTGAATCTTGCTGCCGAATCCTAGTTGGAACACCAGAATTTGACCTTTCTCTCTGCATTTCCAATCAGTAGCCACACCTTCCCTCCCGCTTAACAACAAAAAATCGGATGCTTTAGGAAACATGCTTAGAAAGACAAAGTTGAAAGCAAATTGATTTTTAGAATATTACATATATTGCACGGCACTGACCCTCCCATCAGGTCCAATATAAAGTTACTTCCATAAATTTATTTCAGTCTGTGTGTGCCTCAGGTTAAAATAGAACAGCACTGAGGTACAACCAAGGCAGCTGTAATAGTTCCTACCTAGAGACAGACATGCATTTCAGGTTAAAAGTATATTTCTTGGGAAAAAATTCTGTGGCCTAATATACTCTGCCAAAAACACAAAACAAAAGAACATAAACTCTGCATGTGTGTATATACATATACATATAAATGGACACACACTCATATATTTAGTTTTTTAATTATTTATTTTAAAAGTTTTTTTAGTTGTTTTATACTTGATTGATGAAAAAAGAACGTGGATACCATATTCCATTTACAGCTCTGAGAACTGTGTAAGAAATAATCAATTTAAAAGCAACTTCATGAAGCCATGAATATAACGTATTAACTTATATTGTTTAAACAGTATAAGGTGTTTCCCCATAACATGAGTTAAATTATCTTTACACTTATCTTGGTACCTTTCAAAAATTCAGTTCTTGCTTGTCATTTAATTCTAAGGAAACAGTACAGGAGTGATCATAATACATTCACTTATATGGAAAATCATGATAATTCTTTGAGTGGAAAAGAAGTTTGACTTACCCTTCTGGATGAAACTCAGAACATGATCTGAATTTCTTTACTTCTAAGCAAATATTCTGAAAAATGAAATCAGTGATATGTATTTAAACAATCTGTGATTTTAGAAATTTGAGAAACAAGAATGACTGTTGATGAAATGCTTTTAAAAGTTATATTACTTAATATTGGCCCTCTGGGTCTAAGGTTTTTGTTTCAGCTGTAGGTAGCAATGTAATTCTTTACAAATGCATGTCCTATTATAGGTACACATATCCGCATTCCTAATATAATGTTTCCAATCTTTTGACGTCAAAAACACTATTCCATGAAAAGTTGCCTCTTAGTTATGAAACTTACAAGAAGCTTTTTGGATATGAAATCATACGCCTGGTGGTATTTATCCAAAACTCCAGCAGTCTGCTGAAAAGTGAAACATCCCTAAAACCCTTCTGTTTGAGTTGCAAGGGACTTCAGTGATCCATCTACACTTTCTAATGGAAAGACCATTCTCCTCTCCTTGGGGAAGAAGAGTGTAAAAGAGAGACTTCTGTCTTCATACAAACATCTGTTAACATAGCACCATCTTCTACAATCAGGGATATTTTATCCTCCTGATTTTACCTGCTTTAAATCTAACTTAAAATGTCCCTTTTGTTTGATTTAGTTCTTTTGACTTTAGAATTTTAGCTTTTCTGACATTATTTTACTTCCATTATTTTTTACATTGTATTTTTCACTGGGTACACATCTCTCCTTTTGTCATTTTAAAAACTGGAATTTACCCTAAAGCTTCTTTTGCAACAAACTGGTTTCATTGGGCACATCCTTTTTCCTTTCTTCAGAACCCATCAACTATTCAATAACTAGAATTCTACTCTCAGGTTAACCTTATGATTCTTCTATTTAAACACAAAGGGAAGACTAAAATGGGTTTGCCTGATTTCTACATAGCTATACTTAGTATAGTTGTGTCTGGAAACATCTGGACAAAATTTCTTTTTTTTTTTTTTTCTAAGTCAATGACATAATGCAATTATTAGGAGAAATTAAGTAAAAAGGTACAGGAATCTATGTTTAGTGCTCCAGCTACTAGATTCTAGAGGTGACTTTTCTGCTGTGTCTGTACTTCCTCACTGATGGTCAGAAGAGGCTAGACTTATAAGATTCAGTTTTTCAAAATACTCCTTTTGAAAATGGTGTAAAAAATGCTTTAAATACACAGTTTTCAAATAGTGATTATCTCTGGTGTAGCATTACGGGAAACTTTTTCATGTTCTTCTGCCTCCCTGTGTTTTCTAATTTTCCTGCAAAAAAAAAAAAAAAAATTAAAAATTCAATAGTCTCAGTTCTACAAAAAACCAGTGCATATATTTCACTCAACTTATGTATCACTAATGTTTATCCTAATCAAACTGTCATGCTTTTAGCCTTGCTGTTTTCTACTGTGGTTTCTTATTGCCGAAACTCAAGAACCTCATGAATTTCTCTTCCCCGAGAGCTATATCTGTAGAATGCAAAAAGAACCCATGGACATATTCATTCATTTGGCTATTTGGTCACCTGTTGTTATTGAAACTTTTTTTTTCCCTAAAATTGAACTGAACTCAATTCAACCTGATTATTTTTCCAAAGACAGCCAGGAATTCTCCTTTAAACTGATTTCCTCTGACACCCAAATAAATGCAGAGTCCAGTTGTCGTCAGCACTGCTGTCTAGTCTGTAACTGCTCCATCTTGGATACCCAAAATCTTATTTTCAGGGTTATTTTGGCATCTGGATGCAACCTAAATTGCTAGAATTGGACCCCCAAAAGAGATGCTGACAGTTTTTATCATTCCTTTTCCCTTCTACCTTCATGCACTGCCATTTTCCCCTTTGGGCTGTAAGGAGAGATCCTTTGGAATGAAAAGCATACTCCAGCATTTTGTTTACTTGTAGTTTTGTTCAGTGCTAGACCTGGATAGTTGCAGAGGATGATGTGGCTCTGTAGTCTTAGTTGAATTTGATACCTTTTAAAAATATATAATTAATTAATTAATTAATTTTTGGCCACATTGGATCTTTGTTGCTGGGTGTGGGCTTTCTCTAGTTGCGGTGAGTGGGGGCTACTCTTCGTTGTGGTGCGCGGGCTTCTCGTTGTGGTGGCTTCTCTTGTTGTGGAGCACAGGTTATAGGCATGTGGGCTTCAGTAGCTGTGGCACGTGTGAGCTCAGTAGTTGTGGCGCACGGGCTTAGTTGCTCGGCGGCATGTCGGAGCTTCCCGGGCCAGGACTCGAGCCCGTGTCCCCTGTGTTGGCAGGAGGAGTGAGTAAACAAATGAGAGAAACCTGCCAATCATGAAAGCTGTGCCCAGTGGTCCAAGAGTATGACACTGCTCAGTGTTGGCTGGGTCCTATTCGTAATGGTCTGTTGAGACTCAGGCGACTCTGTCCCTTTACAGAGAATAGACAAATCACAACACACGCATGCTGGACCACTACAGTGGTAATATAGCATTTTCTTGAGACCTACTATGTTTTAGGCACCTTGATCAGACTTTACCTATATTATGACATTAAGAGATAAGTATTGTTCTTGACATTTTTTGTGGATTAGGAGACTGAGGCTTAGACACTTTACTTGGTCAAAGTCATATACACACAGGATAGATGCAAGATTAAAACCCTGGTTTTTCTGAGTCTGATGCCCCTGATCAAAGCCGCACGTGATACTGCTCTACACAGTACCCGCCCGGTAAAAGGAATTAGGGCTGCGGTCTATGAGAAAAGGCTGTAGAAACTGTTGGGAGAGCTGTGGCAGAAAGGGTAGAGGGAAGAAAACTTGTGGTGGGAGGAATGGAAACTGATGTCAAATATTTTAAGGGTTATAATGTGGAAAAGAAGTTTGATTCTTTTCTTCTTTTTTATGACTCCAAAGGAATACAAGGATTGTGGAGTAGCAGTCACTGAACCATAGATTGAAGAAAGATCTTCCTAGCTGTCAGTTGTATACAGAATAGAGCTGCTTTTGGAAGAAGCGAGATCCCAACTCTAGAGGTATCGCATAATTGGCAGAGATGGAGTGGGAAATATGCATGATGGGCTATCTTTTAAAAATTCCTTTCAACAGTGAAATATGTGTATAAACACACTTTGTAGATTAGAGAAAATTGATCTGGAAACTCATGTATTTTAACAGGATTTACACTAAGAGCTGTTTTACTAGTAACAATGAGAGTAAACCACATGCATTGTCTTCTCAGTTTCCTGAGTGTTCAGAGGTGTGAACTTTTGAGATGTTTGCCATGGTGGTTGGGGGTCTGTTGTTGGAGAAACCTAAGCGATTCCTCCTAAAATAAAGTCTGTTACTCTGATTTCATTTGTTACTTGCCCAAGACCAGTATCTATTGTGGCTTTTGGGTGGACAGAGTGGGCAAAAGCTGTGTTCATACTAAGAGACGCACTCTGAACGCTTGCTCTTACTTATCCTCTCTGAGGTGGACATAATGCATCAGATTGGCGAAGGTGGAAGGAGAAAGTGTTGGCACATCTATGGTGCATTCAAACCTTGAGTAGACAGTAGTGACTCAGGACATTTCCTTTTAGCAACCAACTGCCTCGGGGATACTCCGCCTTTTCTATGTATCTCCAGTCGGGATTTCCTGACTGGTATGCCATTGTGCTTTTCATTTAGAGTGCATAAATCCAGAAGTTGTGTGACTCACCAGGTAACATAGCAGTGTAACCACGAGTGATGGCTTTTGAAAGCACTGACCACTTTGAACTTGAGAAGACAAAATCAGGGCTTCCCACAACTGATCTTGATCAACAACGTTGCAGTAACATTGCATTGAATCATTTACTCAAAATGATACTTGAAACACAATGATAATATCTTTTCCCCAGAAGCTTCCATGTTACTTCTTAATCACAACTAAAGACAAATAAGAAGACCCTGAAGCAGTTTTAGTTTCAGTACTTTCTGGAATGTACCATGGGGTTGAGAAAAATGTTATGCCAAGATAACCTTGGGTGGAGGCGGAGCTTCCTCAGAATAGGAAGAGGAGAGCAGAGGCAGCACTTAACTCCTCCTAGAGCGAGGCAGATGTGACTGTTGTCTATTTTATAGTCTCCTTTATTATCTTGTTAATGTTTAATTTTTATTGAGGTATTTTTTGTACATAATTTTAAAACTCAAATAATATTAAAGCGTGCTGTCCCTCTCACCGTCTCATTTTCCACTCCCCAGGTATAATCATTCTCAACTCCTTCAGGTATTGCTTCCATTAATCACCTATATATTTCTAATGGCATGATTCTATTACTACTTTATCATATTTTATGTCTTAGCTGTTACCCATTGACTGTAGAAGATGAAGATTTTGCTTTCTTATACCCCTCTTCATGCAGACATATTTGTTCTTCCTGAAAACTTGAAGAATAGCTTTATGGTTAAGTCCATATTCAGGGTTTTCATTATTTTGTACTTGTAAATATTCACTGCTAAGTGTATTTCTTACGCAAACTTGTATTTTTGCTACGAATTTGTTGCTTCTTTTTTCTTTTGCTCGGCTCTCTTCAAGTTTCTGGTTAAGATTTCCTTTATCCTTTAACAGCTCTGTAAAATAACTTTCAATTCTCTTTCCACGCATTTTCATCCCTCTTTAGCTCTAGTCCTGTGACTTATCTTTGCTGTCATTCAGTGAGATCTCTTGCATTACAGTTTCTACTTCTTGGATATCATGTCTTGATCTTTTTGGTTTAATTCTTTGTTTTGATGGAGCATAACCTCCAGCAATCTCCTAAAATAAAGGGTGCATAGAAACAACATCTTTGGAGAGCTTGGATGTCTGAAAATGTGTTTATTCCATTCTAATGTGTGATTAGTATTGATTCGGATTTGAGAAAGTTGTGCTCTCTACAGGGGAGGAATCATGGTAAGAATCCGTGGTCTCTGACAAAACCGTCCAATCTAGTGTGCATTTAGAAGGAAAGTGGCCTGAGGACAAATTCAGAGTCTACTGGCAGCAGCTTCTCTAGATGTCACCAGGACAAAGTGAATTCATTTTTATTACTTAGAATCGTTGGCATTATTTGAAAAGATGCTGGTGTGCTGTTGTCTCACTGGGTACTAGTGACGCATATCCATTGGTAGGCAATGATCCATCGTAGGTAACTATCCATCTATTATTAGAAGGAAATGGGTCACATCAGACCACATTGGTTTTATGTGTGATCCAAATAGAATATGTGCCTTCCCTTTAAGAAAAGAATGTATAGGTAGAAAGATTGTATGCTCTAATTCTGAGACTCTTAACCTGAAGTCTTCTATAGATCGTTTATGTGGGTCCTTGAATTCCTTAGACTTAGATACAAATTTTACTTGTGTTATTATGTACTCTGAGCTTCAGTGACCTAATAATAAGGTGAAGATAATATTAATACCACCTCATATGATGGTTGTGATTTTCAGTATTTAGATATTAGAATATATAAAATATATAAAAATACTTAAAGAGACCCATGACACACAAAAAGGTGAGGAACTACTGAACTCTAATCCCCCTCTTTCCTCCACTTAACTGAAGGAAAAACAGATTACATAGAGGTTTGTGTCATGTTGATACGACATTTGCTTTTAGCACAGCTGAGTACAGCCCGCCAATTTTCTGTCTCCTTGACCAAATTCTTCCCACGTTAGGTTCAGCCAGGTTTATATTTGAGCCTTATCTATCATTATTACTCACTTATTTTTCAAGGGAAGGTGAGGTGAAAGTTCTTTGTTCTGAGATTCATTGCCTACAATTAAATGTGGCTGAAAGATGCCTCTGAAACCAGAAAGTGTCAAGGAAGCAGCATTTAATTTTGTCATTATTCATTCTTCTTACCTGGCCAGGAGAAATATGTAAATAAAGATAAATCTATGTAGAGGCAAAATCTTGACAGTATTACATGACTGAAGTGTACATTGGAATCTTAAGGCAATTACAACCATGTTAGAACAAGAAACACTCTGCTACAGTGCTTTTGACCAAGGAGATCAGGGTCTTTGTTTATTTTTATTGTTTTTTTTTTGATTTTTTTTTTTAACATCTTTATTGGGGTATAATTACTTTACAATGGTGTGTTAGTTTCTGCTTTATAACAAAGTGAATCAGTTATACATATACATATGTTCCCATATCTCTTCCCTCTTGCGTCTCCCTCCCTCCCACCCTCCCTATCCCACCCCTCCAGGCTGTCACAAAGCACCGAGCCAATATCCCTGTGCTATGCAGCTGCTTCCCACTAGCTATCTACCTTACTACGTTTGTTAGTGTGTATATGTCCATGACTCTCTCTCGCCCCGTCACAGCTCACCCTTCCCCCTCCCCATAACCTCAGGTCCGTTCTCTAGGAGGTCTGCGTCTTTATTCCTGCCTTACCCCTAGGTTCTTCATGACATTTTTTTTTCTTAAATTCCATATATATGTGTTAGCATACTGTATTTGTCTTTTTCTTTCTGACTTACTTCACTGTGTATGACAGACTCTAGGTCTATCCACCTCATTACAAATAGCTCAATTTCGTTTCTTTTTATGGCTGAGTAATATTCCATTGTATATATGTGCCACATCTTCTTTATCCATTCATCCGATGATGGGCACTTAGGTTGTTTCCATCTCCGGGCTATTGTAAATAGAGCTGCGATGAACATTTTGGTACATGACTCTTTTTGAATTTCAGTTTTCTCAGGGTATATGCCCAGTAGTGGGATTGCTGGGTCATATGGTAGTTCTATTTGTAGTTTTTTAAGGAACCTCCATACTGTTCTCCATAGTGGCTGAACCAATTCACATTCCCACCAGCAGTGCAAGAGTGTTCCCTTTTCTCCACACCCTCTCCAGCATTTATTGTTTCTAGATTTTTTGATGATGGCCATTCTGACTGGTGTGAGATGATATCTCATTGTAGTTTTGATTTGCATTTCTCTAATGATTAATGATGTTGAGCATTCTTTCATGTGTTTGTTGGCAGTCTATATATCTTCTTTGGAGAAATGTCTATTTAGGTCTTCTGCCCATTTTTGGATTGGGTTGTTTGTTTTTTTGTTGTTGAGCTGCATGAGCTGCTTGTAAATTTTGGAGATTAATCCTTTGTCAGTTGCTTCATTTGCAAATATTTTCTCCCATTCTGAGGGTTGTCTTTTGGTCTTGTTTATGGTTTCCTTTGCTGTGCAAAAGCTTTTAAGTTTCATTAGGTCCCATTTGTTTATTTTTGTTTTTATTTCCATTACTCTAGGGGGTGGGTCAGAAAGGATCTTGCTGTGATTTATGTCATACAGTGTTCTGCCTATGTTTTCCTCTAAGAGCTTGATAGTTTCTGGCCTTATATTTAGGTCTTTAATCCATTTTGAGCTTATTTTTGTGTATGGTGTTAGGGAGTGTTCTAATTTCATTCTTTTACATGTACCTGTCCAGTTTTCCCAGCACCACTTATTGAAGAGGCTGTCCTTTTTCCACTGTACATTCCTGCCACCTTTATCAAAGATAAGGTGTCCATATGTGCATGGGTTTATCTCTGGGCTTTCTATCCTGTTCCATTGATCTATCTTTCTGTTTTTGTGCCAGTACCATACCGTCTTGATAACTGTAGCTTTGTAGTATAGTCTGAAGTCAGGGAGCCTGATTCCTCCAGTTCCTTTTTTTGTTCTCAAGATTGCTTTGGCTATTCGGGGTCTTTTGTGTTTCCATACAAATTGCGAAATTTTTTGTTCTAGTTCTGTGAAAAATGCCAGTGGTAGTTTGATAGGGATTGCATTGAATCCATAGATTGCTTTGGGTAGTAGAGTCATTTTCACAATGTTGATTCTTCCAATCCAAGAACATGGTATATGTCTCCATCTATTTGTATCATCTTTAATTTCTTTCATCAGTGTCTTATAGTTTTCTGCATACAGGTCTTTTGTCTCCTTAGGTAGGTTTATTCCTAGATATTTTATTCTTTTTGTTGCAATGGTAAATGGGAGTGTTTTCTTGATTTCACTTTCAGATTTTTCATCATTAGTATATAGGAATGCAAGAGATTTCTGTGCATTAATTTTGTATCCTTCTACTTTACCAAATTCATTGATTAGCTCTAGTAGTTTTCTGGTAGCATATTTAGGATTCTCTATGTATAGGATCATGTCATCTGCAAACAGTGACAGCTTTACTCCTTCTTTTCCGATTTGGATTCCTTTTATTTCCTTCTCTTCTCTGATTGCTGTGGCTAAAACTTCCAAAACTATGTTGAATAAGAGTGGTGAGAGTGGGCACCCTTGTCTTCTTCCTGATCTTAGTGGAAATGCTTTCAGTTTTTCACCATTGAGGATGATGTTTGCTGTGGGCTTGTCGTATATGGCCTTTATTATGTTGAGGAAAGTTCCCTCTATGCCTACTTTCTGCAGGGTTTTTATCATAAATGGGTGTTGAATTTTGTCAAAAGCTTTCTCTGCATCTATTGAGATGATCATATGGTTTTTCTCCTTCAATTTGTTAATATGGTGTATCACATTGATAGATTTGCGTATATTGAAGAATCCTTGCATTCCTGGAATAAACCCCACTTGATCATGGTGTATGATCCTTTTAATGTGCTGTTGGATTCTGTTTGCTAGTATTTTGTTGAGGATTTTTGCATCTATGTTCATCAGTGATATTGGTCTGTAGTTTTCTTTCTTTGTGACATCCTTGCCTGGTTTTGGTATCAAGGTGATGGTGGCCTCGTAGAATGAGTTTGGGAGTGTTCCTCCCTCTGCTATATTTTGGAAGAGTTTGAGAAGGATAGGTGTTAGCTCTTCTCTAAATGTTTGATAGAATTCGCCTGTGAAGCCATCTGGTCCTGGGCTTTTGTTTGTTGGAAGATTTTTAATCACAGTTTCAATTTCAGTGCTTGTGGTTGGTCTGTTCATATTTTCTATTTCTTCCTGATTCAGTCTTGGCAGGTTGTGCATTTCTAAGAATTTGTCCATTTCTTCCAGATTGTCCATTTTATTGGCATAGAGTTGCTTGTAGTAATCTCTCATGATCTCTTTTATTTCTGCAGTGTCAGTTGTTACCTCTCCTTTTTCATTTCTAATTCTATTGATTTGAGTCTTCTCCCTTTTTTTCTTGATGAGTCTGGCTAGTGGTTTATCTATTTTGTTTATCTTCTCAAAGAACCAGCTTTTAGTTTTATTGATCTTTGCTATTGTTTCCTTCATTTCTTTTTCATTTATTTCTGATCTGATTTTTATGATTTCTTTCCTTCTGCTAGCTTTGGGGTTTTTTTGTTCTTCTTTCTCTAATTGCTTGAGGTGCAAGGTTAGGTTGTTTATTCTAGATGTTTCCTGCTTCTTAAGGTGGGCTTGTATTGCTATAAACTTCCCCCTTAGAACTGCTTTTGCTGCATCCCACAGGTTTTGGGTCATCGTGTCTCCATTGTCATTTGTTTCTAGGTATTTTTTGATTTCCTCTTTGATTTCTTCAGTGATCACTTCATTATTAAGTAGTGTATTGTTTAGCCTCCATGTCTTTGTATTTTTTACAGATCTTTTCCTGTAATTGATATCTAGTCTCATGGCGTTGTGGTCAGAAAAGATACTTGATACAATTTCAATTTTCTTAAATTTGCCAAGGCTTGATTTGTGACCCAAGATATGATCTATCCTGGAGAATGTTCCATGAGCACTTGAGAAAAATGTGTATTCTGTTGTTTTTGGATGGAGTGTCCTATAAATATCAATTAAGTCCATCTTGTTTAATGTATCATTTAAAGCTTGTGTTTCCTTATTTATTTTCATTTTGGATGATCTGTCCTTGGGTGAAAGTGGGGTGTTTAAGTCCCCTACTGTGAATGTGTTACTGTCGATTTCCCCTTTTATGGCTGTTAGTATTTGCCTTATGTATTGAGGTGCTCCTATGTTGGTTGCATAAATATTTACAATTGTTATATCTTCTTCTTGGATCGATCCCTTGATCATTATGTAGTGTCCTTCTTTGTCTCTTTTAATAGTCCTTATTTTAAAGTCTATTTTGTCTGATATGAGAATTGCTACTCCAGCTTTCTTTTGGTTTCCATTTGCATGGAATATCTTTTTCCATCCCTCACTTTCAGTCTGTATGTGTCTCTAGGTCTAAAGTGGGTCTCTTGTAGACAGCATATATAAGGGTCTTGTTTTTGTATCCATTCAGCTAATCTGTGTCTTTTGGTGGGAGCATTTAGTCCATTTACATTTAAGGTAATTATCGATATGTATGTTCCTATTCCCATTTTCTATATTGTTTTGGGTTCGTTATTATAGGTCTTTTCCTTCTCTTGTGTTTCTTGCCTAGAGAAGATCCTTTAGCATTTGTTGTAAAGCTGGTTTGGTGGTGCTGAACTCTCTCAGCTTTTGCTTGTCTGTAAAGGTTTTAATTTCTCCATCAAATCTGAATGAGCTCCTTGCTGGGTAGAGTAGTCTTGGCTGCAGGTTTTTCTCCTTCATCACTTTCAGTATGTCCTGCCACTCCCTTCTGGCTTGTAGGGTTTCTGCTGAGAGATCAGCTGTTAACCTTATGGGGATTCCCTTATGTGTTATTTGTTGTTTTTCCCTTGCTGCTTTTAATATGCTTTCTTTGTATTTAATTTTTGACAGTTTGATTAATATGTGTCTTGGCGTATTTCTCCTTGGATTTATCCTGTATGGGACTCTCTGTGCTTCCTGGACTTGATTAACTATTTCCTTTCCCATATTAGGGAAGTTTTCAACTATAATCTCTTCAAATATTTTCTCAGTCCCTTTCTTTTTCTCTTCTTCTTCTGGAACCCCTATAATTCGAATGTTGGTGCATTTAATGTTGTCCCAGAGGTCTCTGAGACTGTCCTCAGTTCTTTTCATTCTTTTTTCTTTATTCTGCTCTGCAGTAGTTATTTCCACTATTTTATCTTCCAGGTCACTTATCCGTTCTTCTGCCTCAGTTATTCTGCTATTGATCCCATCTAGAGTATTTTTAATTTCATTTATTGTGTTGTTCATCGTTGCTTGTTTCATCTTTAGTTCTTCTAGGTCCTTGTTAACTGATTCTTGCATTTTGTGCATTCTATTGTCCATTCTATCTCCAAGATTTCGGATCAACCTTACTATCATTATTCTGAATTCTTTTTCAGGTAGACTGCCTATTTCCTCTTCATTTGTTAGGTCTGGTGCATTTTTATCTTGCTCCTTTATCTGCTGTGTGTTTTTCTGTCTTCTCATTTTGCTTATCTTACTGTGTTTGGGGTCTCCTTTTTGCAGGCTGCAGGTTCGTAGTTCCTCCTGTTTTTGATGTCTGTCTCCAGTGGCTAAGGTTGGTTCAGTGGGTTGTGTAGGCTTCCTGGTGGAGGGGACTAGTGCCTGTGTTGTGGTGGATGAGGCTGGATCTTGTCTCTCTAGTGGGCAGGTTCACGTCTGGTGGTGTGTTTTGGGGTGTCTGTGGCCTTATTATGATTTTAGGCAGCCTCTCTGCTAATGGGTGGGGTTGTGTTCCTGTTTTTCTAGTTGTTTGGCACAGGTTGTCCAGCACTGTGGCTTGCTGGTCGTTGAGTGTAGCTGGGTGCTGGTGTTAAGATGGAGGTCTCTGGGAGATTTTCGCCGTTTGATATTATGTGGAGGTGGGAGGTCTCTTGTGGACCAGTGTCCTGAAGTTGGCTCTCCTACCTCAGAGGCAGAGCCCTGACTCCTGGCTGGAGCACCGAGAGCCTTTCATCCACACGGCTCAGAATAAAAGGGAGAAAAAGTAGAGGGAATTAGTAGAAGTATGAGGAAAGAAAGAAGGAAAGGAGGGAAGGAAGGAGGGAAGGAAGGAAGGAAGGAAGGAAGAAAGAAAGAAGCAAAGAGGGAAAGAAGGCAAGAAGGAACGAAAGGAGGGAGGGAGGGAGGGAGGAAGGAAGGAAGGAGGGAAAGAAGGAAAAACAGAAAGAAAGAAGATACAGTAAAAATAAAATAAAGTATAATAAAGTTATTGAATTAAAAAATTCTTAATTAGAAAAAAAAAAAGGGACGGATAGAACCTTAGGACAAATGTTGGAAGCAAAGCTATACAGACAAAGTCTTACACAGAAGCGTACACATACACCCTCACAAAAAGAGGTAAAGGGGGAAAAATCATAAATCTTGCTGTCAGAGACCACCTCCTCAATTTGGGATGATTCGTTGTCTAAAGGAGGGAAGGAAGGAGGGAAGGAAGGAAGGAAGGAAGGAAGAAAGAAAGAAGCAGAGAAGGAAAGAAGGCAAGAAGGAACGAAAGGAGGGAGGGAGGGAGGAAGGAAGGAAGGAGGGAAAGAAGGAAAAACAGAAAGAAAGAAGTTACAGTAAAAATAAAATAAAGTATAATAAAGTTATTGAATTAAAAAATTCTTAATTAGAAAAAAAAAAAAGGGACGGATAGAACCTTAGGACAAATGTTGGAAGCAAAGCTATACAGACAAAGTCTTACACAGAAGCGTACACATACACCCTCACAAAAAGAGGTAAAGGGGGAAAAATCATAAATCTTGCTGTCAGAGACCACCTCCTCAATTTGGGGTGATTCGTTGTCTAAAGGAGGGAAGGAAGGAAGGAAAGAAAGAAAGAAAGAAAGAAAGGGCGAAGGTAAAGTATAATAACGTTCTTAAAATTAAAATTGATTATTAAGAAAAAAATTTTAAGAAAAAACCATGGACGGATAGAACCCTAGGACAAATGGTGGAAGCAAGACTATACAGACAAGATCTCACACAGAAGCATACACATACACATTCACAAAAAGAGGAAAAGGGGAAAAAATCGTAGATCTTGCTCTCGAAGTCCACCTCCTCAATTTGGGATGATTCGTTGTCTATTCAGGTATTCCACAGGTGCAGGGTACATCAAGTTGATTGTGGAGCTTTAATCCGCTGCTTCTGAGGCTGCTGGGAGAGATTTCCCTTTCTCTTCTTTGTTCTCACAGCTCACAGGGGCTCAGCTTTGGATTTGGCCCTGCCTCTGCGTGTAGGTCGCTGGAGGGCGTCTGTTTTTTGCTCAGACAGGACGGGGTTAAAGGAGCCGCTGATTCGGGGGTTCTGGCGTACTGAGGCCGGCGGGGAGGGAGGGGCACGGAATGCGGCGCGGGCCTGCGGCGGCAAAGTCCGGCGTGACCCTGCACCAGCCCGAGGCCCGCCGTGCGCTCTCCCGGGGAAGTCGTCCCCGGATCCCGGGAACCCGGCAGTGGCGGGCTGCACAGGCTCCGCGGAAGAGGGGCGTGGAGAGCGACCTGCGCTCGCACACAGGCCCCTTGGTGGCGGCAGCAGCAGCCCCAACGTCTCCCGCCCGCCTCTGGGGTCCGCGCCTCCAGCCGCGGCTCGCGCCCGTCTCTGGAGCTCCTTTAAGCAGCGTTCTTAAACCCCTCTCCTCACGCACCAGGAAACAAAGAGGGAAGAAAAAGTCTCTTGCCTCTTCGGCAGGTGCGGGCTTTTCCCCGGACTCCCTCCCGGCTAGCTGTGGTGCACTAACCCCTTCAGGCTATGTTCAAGCCGCCAACCCCAGTCCTCTCCCTGCGCTCCGTCCGAAACCGAAACCCGAGCCTCAGAGCCTCAGCTCGCAGCGGATGGGTGAGCAGACAAGCCTCTCGGGCTGGTGAGTGCCGGTCGGCACCGATCCTCTGTGCGGGAATCTCCCCGCTTTGCCCTCCGCACCCGTTGCTGTGCACTTCTCCGCGGCTTCGAAGCTCCCCCCTCCGCCTCCCGCAGTCTCCGCCCGCGAAGGGGCTTCCTAGTGTGTGGAAACTTTTCCTCCTTCACAGCTCCCTCCCACTGGTGCAGGTGCCGTCCCTATTCTTTTGTCTCTGTTTATTCTTTTTTCCTTTTGCCCTACCCAGGTACGTGGGGAGTTTCTTGCCTTTTGGGAGGTCTGAGGTCTTCTGCCAGCCTTCAGTAGGTGTTCTGTAGGAGTTGTTCCACGTGTAGATGTATTTCTGGTGTATCTGTGGAGAGGAAGGTGATCTCCGCGTCTTACTCTTCCGCCATCTTCCTCTGTCAGGGTCTTTGTTTAATTGATCTCTTATACGAAGTCAGTTAATGTAACTATGTGGAAGTAGGCTAATTAGTTGACATCCTGTGATCAGAAAATATTAAATTTTGATGATTAATTAAATATAATTTTTACATGTATATTATTTACAAAATGCTTTCACATATTATTTTATTTAAAAACAACCTGGTATAGTAAACTATCATTGCCCATATTTACAAAGGAGAAACTGAGGACAGAGATCGGAAGAGATTTGCCTTAAGTCGTGTAGCTAATAAGGGTTAGCACTGAAACAAGAGTACTTGCCTTCTGATTTCAAGTTCAGTTTTTTTCCATCACACCACGTGGCCTCCTAATCACCATTAGTCATGCTGCTCTTATTCTCCAGCGATGGATACATTACAGAGGTAAGGGTGAAACTGGAGTTGGCCATGCTGTCCTTGAGGGTTTGCAGCTATGCCCTGTGCAAAAGAAATATGCTCTGTTAGCCTGCCAGGTATGACCAGGCTGAGGGTATGTGACCTCAAGGACCAGCCAGATATAGGATCCCAGGGAATTGGGGCCAATGCAGTCATTCACCAAGAGATCAACTTTACTTCTTCTATTTCAGGTAGGTGTTAATAGTACAAAGGACATGAGGCAAGTGTGCCAACAAAGATTTATGAAGTTACCACACTCCTGGAAGCACCCAGCATAATGTAATTCATGTCCATTTTTTTGTCAACTGTATGAATCAATAACAATACTATTTAAAATGATGTTGAGTCAAGGTTTTCATCCCATGGTTTAACCTAAAAGGTAAATCACATAAAAATGTTGCTCATGTAAACAATTGCTTTTCATTAACCTCATCTTTTTTTACTTTAATTTTTTTTTATAAAAAGGAAAAAATACACAAAATTTTACTTTGTGAATAAATCTGCCACATGCAGGACTTGAAGTGATATTACTAATGCAGTGAGCATTTCTGGCTTGCTTGAGATGGGGAAGAAAGTGTTAAATCTTCCCGTGCTCTAGATTTAACACAGGTGGGACCTCAAAAGGTCTTGAACATGATTAGTGGTATTTTTTTTAAAGTGTCCTGATGGACAAAGGGTTTGAATCTCATTCCCATTTGGTCATGGTCATGGCCAGGACTGCAGAAGCCAACACTGCTCTGCATACACTAGAGACGTTGGCTTCACCAAACATGGTCTCATTTTCTCATAAATAGAGAAATGCCTCTTTAGCAAAGAGCTTATAATTTTTTATGTGAAATAAAAATTATCCTTTTTGGACAATATTTCTGCTGGAGTCCCTGGATAACTTACCTCCTTTCCTTTTGCATGGCTGTAATTGTTTTGAACACTATATACATCTAGATTGAAGAAACTCTTTCAAGGAGACGTCTTAGGAAACACTTAAGAATAATACTCAGCTTCA
The DNA here is from genome assembly GCF_963455315.2 of Globicephala melas. NCBI lineage: Eukaryota > Metazoa > Chordata > Mammalia > Artiodactyla > Delphinidae > Globicephala > Globicephala melas. The sequence goes on along the minus strand of NC_083318.1, from coordinate 121,859,399 downwards.
TGTCCTGCATTCTTTAGATACTTAACAACTGAGTTTTACCCAACCCCCAATTTCTCTCATTCCATTTTCACAATTTTCTTCAAAAACAGCCTCTCAAACTTCTCTATTTTATATCTACATTTAAGCACAGTTTTCTCCACCTTTGCTTTAGTAATTTGAAGAAGGCCCCTTGGGGAGCACCTCCAAACTCCATCTGGTCCTTAGTTTTATACCGCCTCTGCTCACCAACCAATCTTTGTGGTCTCTTGGAAGGAGCCCAGGCATAATGCGGGGGTCACTGAAGAGGCTATGTATAAACCATAAAAAATTACTAATTTAATAATTAATTGAACAATTTAAAATTAACTTCCATTCAACCACTGCTTCATTCATATTGGTGTCTTCCAGTTGTCTATATCTGAAAAGTCCAGGTATATTTCCTCAGTATTCTACTTGCTGGAGAGATGGGGGGAGGGCAGGCAGTGTCGGTAAACAGCTAAGCAACTGCTGGACTACCTTGATGGTATGCTGTCAATCTGCTTTGCTACCTTCCCCTAGTTCTGATTGTGGTTCTGAATTCTTTGAAGACTAAAAAGAAATTCCGGTACTTAACAATTGAACTAACAGCTTGACTAGGGGAAAAAATACTGCTGAAATCTGTCAATGAATGTCGCTAACTTACGTTGCATTTATGGACAGGGAGAAAACGAAACCTAGCAAGTTCTTGGAAAGATGTGCAAGCTGGCTGACAGGTGTGACATCTCAGCAAAATAAGTTAAGGCGACACTGAGCAGTGAGTTTTGTCCAGTGAGACTTGATTGGTCACAGATGACAATTCCAGCTCCCTGAGATGTTTCTCCAGTGTCTATGATTAATATCAAATGTCAAGTAAGGCTCACTTCCAACAATAAGGTCTAAGACATACTCAGTTAAAGCAACATAGGATTTTCATTTCCCATAACCCAGTGAAGCTATCCAGACATTTCCTGGGGGATTATCCCCAGGATGAATTACATAAAAGGGGAGCTACAAGGGCTCTCTTTCTTAAGTAAAACTTCAAGCAGTGCACAACAGAAGCAGATACGTATCACTTGCATGAGGAATGGTAGGACAGGCTTTTTTTTTTGCCAAAGGTGTTGGATAGGTTAAGATAGAAGATTCTGAGATAGACTCAGATGAAACCTGGATAACACGTAATCAAGGAACAAATGATTTCAACCAAAACCAAAGTTTGGTTATGTATTTTCAGAGTAGAAAAAGAAGAGGTGTTCTTTGGCTTTTTCACTATTGATGCATACATTCTACAGTATAATTGATGATAAATGTGGTGCGTCTATACATGTGTGTATATTTTCTTGTTTTTGATGCCTAAAATAGCCAAGGGTCTTAGCATCAGCAGGAAGAAAATGTATATATTCGTTTTGCAAAAACATTTTTATAGGAGATGTTTAAAATCAGAAGTATTAACATAGTTTATGTAGAAGACCTAGATGGTTTTCCACCTTTTGTCCCCAGAAAGGAGTTATTTGCAAGCCCTAAATTGTGGGTGTGTCCCTGCTTCAGATGAATCACACTTTTGGGAGAGGTCATAAGTTGGTAACAAGATTATATTTATCATTTAATATTTAATTCCATCGGTTAGTGTCTCAGAAGAAATCAAGAAAGTTCGAATTAAACCCATTTTCTTTTTTGCCCCCTACATCTTACTTATGCCTCTCTCTTTACATATTTATTTGTCAATAATTCCACAAGGATTTGAAGTTGCTTAAAACAAGAGTGTGAATAATAAAATAATATTATAGAAATAAAAAGTCAAGATTGAATAAATCCTTATTATACATAAAGGGAAAATGGATTTTAAGGAAGGGTTTAACAAGCATACATGACGAGGAGTCTGAATTTGAGAGTGCCTAGTAGAGGGATCTGTACTGCTATTGCTTTATCAGACCACATCTTTATGTACTGTCAGTGAAATGCCGATTTTTGGGGATCTTTGTGGTTGGACAACAAGTCAATAAATGCTATATGCCTAGAAGTGACATTGAGAGTTAGGTTGGTTTGAAACTAAGTTTATATGACACCAACATTAGCGATTACAAAGTAAAAAAAACCAAACAAACAGAGCGTTGAAGATGGAGGCAGATCCTGACCTCACCTTTCCGCAGACACAATAAATCTACAATTACACATGGAATAATTCCTTTGGAAAGGGACCTGAAATCCGGATGAACAGAGCCTCCACAATTTAATGTTTTGCTTATTTGATAAGCAAAATTTTTCATTTTCATGTCTTGTGTATTTATTAGTAAGTTTGAGAATTTTTGTTTTCTGAGAAAATTACATATTTATATTCTTTACCTTTGTCTTTTCCTTATAGATTTAAAGAAAGTCTGCATATATTAGGGAAATTAGCTTTTTGTCTATTTCAGTTTTAAAATATTTTCTTCAGTTTGATTTTTTTCCTTTAACTGTATTTATGGCAACTTTGTCATAGAGAATTAGGAGTTATATAGTCTTGCTTGCAGTTTTTTTCTTTAATGCCTTCCTTAATGGTTTCTTGTCTTGTTTGGAAAGACATTTTACTTGGAAAGGCCTCTAGTTGTAATTTTTTCCGTATTTTTTTCTAGTGTTATTTCAGTTTTTTTTTTTTTTTTAACATTTAGAACTTTAAGTGATATGAAATTTATCTGAATATTTGGAGTGAGATGAGCATCTAATTTTATTTTCTTCCATTTGGATATTTTTCCTATGATCATTAAATATCATTGAATAGTCCATTCTTTTTCCACTAATTTGAAATTCTGCTTTTATCATATACTAAATATCCATGTATTTATGGATCAGTTTCAGTACTGTATTTTCTTCCTTGAATCTACTTGTTAATTTCTGCATCGGGACTATGCATCAATAAGTACTGTAACCTTTATGTGTCTTTTGTTATTGTAGGGAAGTGCCTTTTTATTATTATTTTTCATAACATTCAAGTCTTTTCGGTCATGATTACTTTTCAAGCAAGGGGCATTTATTTAGAACATCTGTTTAGGTCATCTTTTACGTTCGTTAAAGTTTTATAGTTTTCTTATAAATTTACACGTCCTCGTATTTACTTTTATGTAGCTATTTTATACATTTTGTTCCTCTTATTATTGAGATTTTTTTTACTGGATATTCTTGGTATAAAGGAAAGCTTTGGGTTTTTAAAAAATATTAATTTAGCTTCTTATTAAATTCTATTAGTTCCAATTGTTTCCCATTGATCCATATCTTTTTGAAGATTTCTTCTAGCACATGACAGTATATGGCTGCCTCAAGTTCTGATTCAACCCAAAGACTTGGCTCAAGTGTCTGCTCCTCCAAGATCTCCCTCCCTTGTGCAAGGGACACCTGTGGCATAATAGAATGAGCATGGAAGGTACACTGAGAACACAGGAGCTGAACACTGCTTTATATACCATATTAGCTAGGATTGGGTTCAGCTCCACATATCAGAAAACATGAAAAGAAGAGCGGTTTAAACACAAGATTTTTTTTTTTATTGGAGTATAGTTGATTTACAATATTGTGTTAGTTTCAGAGGTACAGCAAAGTGATTCAGTTTTACATATATATATATATATATTCTTTTTCAGATTCTTTTCCCTTATAAATTATCATAAAATAATGAGTATAGTTCCCAGTGCTATATAGTAGGTCCTTTTTGGTTATCTACTATATATATAGTAGTGTGTATATGTTAATCCCAGACTCCTGATTCTTTTCTTGCTATGAAAGAAGTCTGAAGGTGGGAGTCAAGGGCTCGTTGGGTGGTTTACAAGGTTGTCTGTGACATCCCTAGGACAAGACCCTTGTCCTTAACGTTCCAAGGAAGTGTTTCTATACCAAAGGTTATGTCTGATTCCAGGCCGGCAGCAGGAGGAAGAGCTGAAGAAGCCCATCATGGCCCTTCCTTTAAGGCCACTTCTTTAGAATCACCCATACTCCTTTTATTTACAGTCCATAGGGTAAACCTACCCATGTGGCCACGGCTAGCCGGGAAAGAGTCTGGGGAAAATGGTTGTTGCTGAAGTAGTTGTTAATGAGCCCTGAAATTGGGATGTTTATTACTTAGGAAAAGTGGGTAGAGAGGGATTTAGCCATCTCTTCTGAGTCACTAAATTCAAGAGTGAATGTATGCCAATTCACTTTTTTTCCAAAAAGAAACCCTTTTTTTTCTGTTGACAAAATAATATACTTCCATTGGAAACCATTCACACAAATCAAAACATGTGAAGGTGAATAACTGACATTCTACCACTCAGATAAATCCCCATTGCTATCTCGGTGAATATTTTTTCATATATCTCCTTGAATATACACCACACAATTTTGCAGAAATGGCATCTTTTCATCCATTCCTTGCTTTCTCTAAATCTGCTGGGTGGCATGCTTTGCCTTACAGTGTTTACACTTATGGTTGTCTTGGTCTGCAGTGCCCTTTCTTTAGCTGTGAGTAAGAATCACATCCTCACTACCCCCCTCCCTTTCTCAGCATAGCCACCTCTTTGCTTCCTCACTGTGGCGAGGTGCCTCATTTCCTTCAGGGTTTTGCTCAAATGTCTTTTTCTCAGTGAAGCCTCCTGATATCCGCTCCATTTATAATTGTACTCATCACCCTCCTTTTCATATTTTATTTTAATTTTCTCCATAGAACTTATCACCTTTTAATATGTTATTTAAATTCAGTTATTTTCCTATTTTCTGTTTCTTCCCAAGACCATGGAAATTCCATGAAAGTAGGGGTTTTTGTCTTGTCCGCTGCTTATCCAGTGCATAGAATAGTGCTCAGCCCAAAGTAAGTACTCAATAAATCCTTGTTGAATGAATAAAGTCACAGCACCTCCTAAAACCCGATCACATCATTAGTTGTGAGGATTAAATGAGATAACATGGATGACAGCACTTAGCACAGGGACAGATGGCAGAGGCTCAAAAGAGGGATGGTGAAGCTCCTTTTACGTCTAAATCTGCTTTCCCTGCTTCTACCAGAACACCTGCCATCGTATCTTTAAAGTTTTATTTAAATGTTTATTTCACCCGTAAGCCCCATGGACTCTTTGAAGGTTTAAACTATTCTTATTTGTTTTTGCATCACTGGCATTGACCATAGCCTAGTATACAGTAGGTGCTCTATAAGTCTGAGTTGACATGAATCCTTTGTGGCTATTCCTAAATCTGCAGACACTGCCATACTTTCTAATTTCTAAATGCTTTCCCCTGCTCTCTGTACTGAAATATTTATAAAGCTATTTGGTACTCAGAGGAAATCAAGTTTTAGCACAGCTGAGGCTCTCTTCTCTCTCTAGTCAATGGTTTTGTTGAAAGCTCATTTTAATAAATGCACTAGAGAGGCATTTTTGAATAGGAAAGAATCATTCAGCTTTGTGAAATGTCCAGGTGGAATAAGTATTAGATACTTTTGTTATTTCTGCCACTTTGGTTAATGAAGCTGTCCCCTTTATAATATAATTAGATCAAGAACAATCCTCTCACCAAATATAAAGTGACACACATAGGGTCTTGTTATTAGAGCATTCCCTCGGAAGGGTAACAGGAAACCATTCAAACACAGGACTTGAAATACTAGGGTGAATACAGCCAGTTAAGAAAATGGTAAGTGATTTCATGAGAGAAATTCTAATCTTACTAAAGATTAGAATTCAGTGTCCCTTTTGTATCAAATAATCTTTTATTTTTTAGGATCCAGAGGAAGCTGTAGCATAAACATGTTTTTATTTTCCCTGGATGGGACATTTCTTTAAGACTGTGGTAACATTTGTACTTCTAAATACAAAGTCAGAATTCAAGGAGAAAAAAAAAGTGTGCCTATAGTGATCTCCTGGAGACTGAAGACAAAATTGGTCTTTTAAATTCAGTAGTCTAGCTCCTGTGAGCGCAAGATAAGTCAACAAAAAGCAAAGAGTCCCCAGAGGTACAATTCAGCTCCTCTTCATGGTCTATTAGGCCCGATACTTGTCTCTCAGAGAGGACGTTCTTTCGTCTAAGTCGTAGAAATCAGTGTTATACATAAAGTGGCAAGTCCACTGCACTAATTTGCACTTTGGTTGCCTGACTTTTCCTTCCATCCATCCAGCCCATCCCCCCTAAATGCCCCTGTACACATTTTCCAGAACAAGTATTGCATTTCTTCAGGGTTTGATAAACATATACATCTTTCTTATCCAAAAATGTCTACATACAGTCAAGAAAATGGACTCTGTAGAACTGAAACATCTTGGGCTTTAACTGAGATGCACCGAGTTCATCCACTAGACTAAATGGCTTGAGCTCTATATCGATCATTTACCGCTACTGTAGCTGAAGTAGGATAACTTTTTTGTAAACCATGCACCACATATTTTTGGGTGTGGCACAGATGCACCCTAAATCTTTACACAGCAAATTACTAAAGCAGTGTGAACACATAGGTTAAATCATGTTTGAATTTGTAAAGTTTTAAGTTTTCAGGACTTTGCTGTAGGATTTCATGTGGTTTATAAGGAAGAGGTAGATAACCTAATGTCCTTTCTCCTTTAAAACTTCCTCTTCTTCTGTTTGAAGATGCCAGACACCTTTTGGAAGTAGTGAGCTTAGTTGGAAAAGCCTGAGCTTTAGCATCTGGAAGAACCAGGTTCACATCTCCTTTCTGTCATTTCCTAGCTTTGTGGCCTTTGAACACCTCTTAATCTATCTGAATCTTATAAAACACAGACAGTAGCACCTGTTTTATAGGATGAATGTAAGGGGAAAACATAACGTTATGTTGCTTGGTTTTTATATAAAGCAGGAGCTAAATAAATGGTAGCTGCTTATTTACCACATTGTTTTGTAAGATTTTAGTATTTTGTTTGGGGAATTCTCTATAACAGATGATGTTTTAGTTGACTAAAACAAAAAGCATATTGTAACTTATAGCAGTCCATACAGATAAAAATTTTAGAGCCATTTCAATAGTTCTTAAAGCATTGTTATTAGTAATATTTACCCTGTCACTAAATAAAGGTTATTTAACTTACACATTATGATTTTGTGTTCTATATCCATAGATGAACATGGCTATTCTTTCCAGGGCCATTCAGAGTGGCTGTCACATATGGTAATACCATTCTGTGTATTTTTTGGAATAACCTTGAGTTATTAGTTTGGGGAAGGGGTAAGATGAGAGAGAAGATGTGCTGGGGAATCACTTAGAAATGAACAGAGTGTGGATAACTTAGGATGCCTAGAGGACAGAATGACTGAATTGTTTTAAAGGTTGATATGTAGGATGTAGAGGGACATTTAGCAAGACAAGAACCAATGTGAGGTTCATTGCACAGAGAAGGAAAATGGTAGGGGTGGGAGTGGTAAAAACATGCTGGGTTTTTTTAGACTTTAGTTGGTCAGGCTGTGGGAGGGTAAACAGATTGAAAACCCAGTTTGCTTATCGACAGAATAGCTGAGAGAAATTACATGAAAATGAGAAAAAACACTTCAGGTCATTTTGTTCTATTGGAAGTGAAAACTTTACAGACCCAATGCCGACAAACAATGAACTTTAATTAAGCCTGGATTGTTTGTGTGAATCTGTGTGTATTATTTTTCCCCCTAGGCATTCCTCTTTAGAGGCATGACGGTCCATCTGAGTTATTATTTTATTGGCTTTGATGAAATTTCCCCCACTCACTTCAGCAATGGTGTTATTGATGCAGTGATATTAGTTTCTAAAAGTCCTTTCTGGCTTATATCATGATCTCATTGGCATTTAATTCAAACCCAGGAAGCGAGGAGAGAACTCCTATTTTATAGGCAAGATGTCTGCAAAGTCGAGGGTGCCCAGCAGTGAGCACAATGGCTAATACTTTGAATTTTCTGGCATGAAAGTATCAAATGTGTCCAGTATTTTTGTTGAAACCGTGTGGCAAAACTAAAGCCTCATATTTGGCTTTGTTCAGTTACAAGTATTTTAACAGGAAGCCAAGAGGATCATGACAAGGTCGGGGCCACAGAGGAAGGGTCCTGTGTTGGAAGGGTCCTCCTGCTTCTGGAACAGAGGCCTGTTGGGACCGTGGGGGGATGGGGGCGTGTGGCTCTGACACACTGCTGCAGTGTGCGCGGTGGTGGGCCAGATGGAGAAAAAGAGAACAACTGCATCCTGGAAGAGATGCAAAGGCCCCGATGAGAGAGCATCCTTAGGAAACTGGGAGGTGAGGGAAGGAAAAAAGCTAGGTTAAGGAGGCTCGGGGGGCCAGCCAGCTGAATTGGTCTGGAAGGATTCTGGAGACGGAGTGCTAAATCCTTTGGTGGCTCTTATGCTTTCAGCACATTGGCAAGGACAAATTATCCTTTTTGAAAGAGCTGGGAGGGGTGATCAGAATCACTTAGTGAACCCCAGGTCTGGTTTTGGGTATGTCACCAACAAACTCACTAGATGACTCAGGACTTGTAATTTATCTTGAAAAGGAGTTTAGTGGAATGATCAATGAAGACCTCAGGCATTTTGGTTGTTGTTAATATTTATTCTAATTAGTGGATGACACAGAACTGGTGTGACTTGAAAGAAAAATTAGGAACTTCAGTGGAAAACTGTCAAAGGCAAAATTTGCATATACAGTCCTCAGATATTCAGATTCAGAACGTGAAGGAGAACACCAGACAGAAGGCTTCCTCTTTACTCTGAAGTCCTGCTTGTTTAGAAGCTCCTTTGACAGAATGTCCACAGCTTGACTTTCTGTCTTTCCAATTCCACTTTTGAAAATTCAGTTTAGGGAAGGTCACTTCTGAAAATTCAGTTTACAGAAGGTCAGAATTTGTACTTATAACGCAAGGGAGATAAGAAGTAGGTGACTCTTTCTTCTTAGGAGCTGGGATCATGGATAGTACGGAATTCTTCATTTTTAAAAGCAGCAAGCAATCTTGGCAGTAGAGCTTCTTAATTCTGGTCCAGGAAACATATAAGGCCTTCCATTTAGGAGGCGGCACTGAACCAGTGAACTCTGGATTCTTTGTAATTAGTTTGTAGAAAGATAAGTGCTAGTTAAAAAAAAATAAAACCCACAACTTTGGACATTTGGTATTTACTGAGAGGACCTTTCTGTTGGGGGAAATATGGCCTTAGGAGCAATTAGCTAGCATTTATTGCTGTAGGTAACATACCTTGCTTTTCAATCTTGATTTACAGAGAAACTTGGAGTAACTTTCCACTAAGCAAGGAGTTTCCTTTTTGCCTATTCAGTTTCTCATCTTTATTTTCACAAATAATTTTAATATCTAGAACATTTTTCCTTAGGTCTTTTTTCATCTGTATGAAATTATTAAATTCTAATTAAAAATTAATTAAGGAGTTAAATCCAAATTCTAAGCATGGTTTATTACTGTTTTTCACCTCTGAATAGCCATCTTGCCTTAGGTAATTACTTCACTGAATGTGGCCTCAAGATGTGTTTTTACAACTCCAGATTCAATGTTTGCTAATGAAAAATGCAATCAAACAGCTGGTTGGTTGTTCTGCAAAATTGCAAACCAGCAGAATACTTTCTCTTAATTAACTGAATATAGAGAAGACCATGTGGTCATTTCTTCAGTGTGTCCATTATTAAGAATCTGACTATTAAAAAGGCAAATGACAACTATTTCTTACACTGTGCCTATGTGTGGTGGGGAAAAGGAGGGAATAGGAAAGGAATTAGATGATTTGAACCTTTAAAAGCAGGTTGCCTTGGACTTCCCTGGGGATCCAGCGGGTAGGACTCCATGCTTCCTATTCAGGGGGCCCGGGGTTCGATCACTTGTTGGGGAACTAGACTGCATATGCATGCCGCAAGTTAAGAGTTCACATGCCGCAACTAAGAGCCCACATGACACACTGAAGATCCCGTGTGCCGCAACGAAGACCCAGAGCAGCCTATATAGATAAATAAATATTAAAAAAAAAAAAGAAAAGAAAAGCAGGTTGCCTTTTCTTGCACAAATTTTTTTTTTTTTCTTTCCTCTGTTTTAAGATCTGCCTTTAGAATCTTGGTGGGAATGAAAGAGACATATTTTGTTCTTGATATTTATTATAGTAGCAAAAAACCCAGTTATTTGAACAGTCATTCTCCTTTGTAGGAATTCAAGTATTATTTTTCTAGGTAAATTATAATAAAAACACAATCTGGATTTTAAATACTTAATCCAGTAAGGTAAATTATTTGTCAGAATTTAGTTATTCATTGATTCTTCATTCATTCAACAAGTTATGAAATACTATCAACTCTGAGCCCCCCAGTCCTTAAAGCACCAAGTAATTTCATACAATTCTTACAACTGGGTTCATCGATTATTATTCTGGATGGCCCACCATGGGTGCTTTACCAGTTTTTAAAAAGACTTCATTTTTCATTTACTTTGATTCAAGTTGGTAGGTTAGGGAAATGTGATTTACATGAACTTTCAGCCCACCCTAGGCCTTAATTGATTTGGTAATGCATGAGCCAGGATTTGATTTGGTGGTATTTAAACTCAGAAAAATTTCCGAAGGTTGAAAATGATTCGGAAGTTAAGATATAGAGACACTGAAATCATATCATGTTTTTGTTTTAAACAGGAAATCATTCAAAATTATCTGAAAGAAGCCTGGTTTCACTCAAAGGCGGAGAGGACTCCAGGTATGTTGATATGTTGTGCCTGAGGGGTTTGGCTAACTAGAATATCCTGAGGCCAAAGCCAAGGCAGCCAAGGGGGAATTCAAATCCCAGTAATGGGGAAAATACTGCTGTACAATGGGGTGCTGCAAATGGGAAAAGGAATAATGATGTTAGGAGCTGAAGTATCTGCACTGTGTAAAGTAGGTAAGGGCAAGCGATTCAAGACTAGTATTCAAAGGTGAAAGCCTGGAGGTTTAAAAACATGTTATAGGACAAAGCAAAAGTCCCTTGCAAACCCTATGTATTAGTTTCCTGTGGCTGCCATAACAAATTACCGTAAACTTGGAGACTTAAAACAACAGAAATTTATTCTCTCACAATACTGAAGGCCAGAAGTGCAAAGTCAGTTTCACTGGGCTGAAATCAAGGTGTCAATAGGGCTGTGCTCCCTTTGGAGGCTCAGAGTGGCCTCTGGTTGTTGCCGGCAGTCCTTGGCTTGTGGCTACATCATTCCACTCTGCCTTTGGGTCACATTGCTGCCTTCTCTGTGTGTGTAAAATCTCCCTCTGCCTCCCTCTTATAAGGGTACATGTGATTACATTAAAGGTCCACCCAAATAGTCCAGAATAATCTTCCTACCTCAAGAACGCTAGCTTATTCACATCTGCAGGACACTCTCCTCCCCACTTTTAAAACTACATAAGGGAGGAGACCTTCAAGATGGCGGAAGAGTAAGACGTGGAGATCACCTTCCTCCCCACAGATACATCACAAATACATCTACATGTAGAACAGCTCCTACAGAACACCTATTGAACGCTGGCAGACGACCTCAGACCTCCCAAAAGGCAAGAAACTCCCCACGTACCTGGGTAGGGAAAAAGAAAAAACAGAGACAAAAGGATAGGGACGGGACCTGCGCCAGTGGGAGGGAGAGGGGAAGGAGGAAAGTTTTCCACACACTAGGAAGCCCCTTCGCAGGCGGAGACTGCAGGTGGCGGAGGGGGGAAGCTTCGGAGCCGTGGAGGAGAGCGCAGCAACAGGGGTGCGGAGGGCAAAGCGGAGAGATTCCCACACGGAGGATCGGTGCCGACCGGCACTCACCAGCCCGAGAGGCTTGTCTGCTCACCCGCCGGGGCGGGCGGGGCTGGGAGCTGAGGCTCGGGCTTCGGAGGTCGGATCCCAGGGAGAGGACTGGGGTTGGCGGCGTGAACACAACCTGAAGGGGCTAGTGTACCACAAGCTGGGAGGGAGTCCGGGGAAAAGTCTGGAGCTGCCAAAGAGTCAAGAGACCATTGTTTTGGGGTGCGCGAGGAGCGGGGATTCAGAGCGCTGCTTAAAGGAGCTCCAGAGACGGGCGCGAGCCGCGGCTATCAGCGCAGACACCAGAGACGGGCATGAGACGCTAAGGCTGCTGCTGCCGCCACGAAGAAGCCTGTGTGCGAGCACAGGTCACTATCCACACCTACCCTCCCGGAAGCCTGTGCAGCCCGCCACTGCCAGGGTCCCGTGGTCCAATGACAATTTCCCCAGGAGAACGCACGGCGCGCCTCAGGCTGGTGCAACATCACGCTGGCCTCAGCCACCGCAGGCTCGCCCGGCACTCCATAACCCTCCCTCCCCACGGCCTGAGTGAGCCAGAGCCCCCGAATCAGCGGCTCCTTTAACCCCGTCCTGTCTGGGCGGGAACAGACGCCCTCAGGCGAACTACAGGCAGAGGCAGGTCCAGATCCAAAGCTGAACCACAGAAGCTGTGCGAACAAAGAAGAGAAAGGGAAATCTCTCCCAGCAGCCTCAGGAGCAGCGGATTAAATGTCCACAATCAACTTGAGGTACCTGCATCTGTGGAATACCTGAATAGACAAAGAATCATCCCAAAATTGAGGCGGTGGACTTTGGGAGCAACTGTAGACTTGGGGTTTGCTTTCTGCATCTAATTTGTTTATGGTTTTATGTTTATCTTAGTTTGGTATTTAGAGTTGGGAGATTTGTTTATTGATTTGGTTGCTCTCTTCCTTTTCTTCTTTTCTATGTATATATATATTTCAGTTTTCTCTTTTTGTGAGTGTGTATGTGTATGCTTCTTTGTGTGATTTTTTTCTGTATAGCTTTGCTTTCACATTTGTCCTAGGGTTCTGTCTCTCCGTTTTCTGTTGTTGTTGTTTTATTTAGTACAGTTTTTAGTGCTTGTTATAATTACTGGATTTGATTTCTGGTTTGGATGCTCTCTTCATTCTTTTTTTATCCCCTTTTTTTAATAACTTAAAAATTTTTTTAATCTTAATAATTTTTATTTTAATAACTTTTTAATTTAATTTAATTTCTTTCTTTCATTCGTTCTTTCTTTCTCTTTCTTTCTTTCTTTTTTTCTTCCCCCTTTTCTTCTAGCCATGTGGCTGACAGGGTCTTGGTGCTCTGGCCAGGTGTCAGACATGTGTCTCTGAGGTGGGAGAGCTGAGTTCAGGACATTGGTCCACCAGAGACCTCCCAGCTCCATGTAATATCAAATGGCAAAAGATGTCCCAGAGATCTCCATCTCAATGCTAAGACTCAGCTCCACTCAATGACCAGCAAGGTACAGTGTTGGATATCCCATGCAAAACAACTAGCAAGACAGGAACACAACCCCACACATTAGCAGAGAGGCTGCCTAAAATCATAAAACGTCCACAGACACCCCAAAACACACCACTGGACGCGGTGCTACCTACCAGAAAGACAAGATCTAGCCTCATCCACCAGAACACAGGTACCGGTCCCCTCCACCAGGAAGCCTACACAACCCACTGAACCAACCTTAGCCACTGGGGGCAGACACCAAAAACAATGGGAACTACAAACCTGCACCCTGTGAAAAGGAGACCCCAAACACAGTAAGATAAGCAAAAGGAGAAGACAGAAAAACACACAGCAGATGAAGGAGCAAGGTAAAAACCCACCAGACCTAACAAATGAAGAGAAAATAGGCAGTCTAGCTGAAAAAGAATTCAGAATATTAATAGTAAAGATGATCCAAAATCGTGGAAACACAGTGGAGAAAATACAAGAAGCATTTAACAAGGACCTAGGAGAACTAAAGAGCAAACAATGATGAACAACACAATAAAAGAAATTAAAAATTCACTAGAAGGAATCAATAGCAGAATAACTGAGGCAGAAGAACGAATAAGTGACCTGGAAGATAAAATAGTAGAAATAACTACCGCAGAACAGAATAAAGAAAAAAGAATGAAAAAAATGAGGACAGTCTCAGAGACCTTTGAGACAACATTAAACACACCAACATTCGAATTATAGGGGTCCCAGAAGAAGAGAAAAGAAAAGGGACTGAGAAAATAATTGAAGAGTTTATAGTTGAAAACTTTCCTAATACAGGAAAGGAAATATTTAATCAAGTCCAGGAAGCACAGAGAGTCCCATACAGGATAAATCCAGGAGAAACACGCCAAGACACATATTAATCAATCTATCAAAAATTAAATACAAAGAAAAAATATTAAAAGCAGCAAGGGAAAAACAACAAATAACACACAAGGGAATCCCCATAAGGTTAACAGCTGATCTTTCAGCAGAAACTCTGCAAGCCAGGAGGGTGTGGCAGGACATATTGAAAGTGATGAAAGGGAAAAACCTACAACCAAGATTACTCTACCCAGCAAGGATCTCATTCAGATTCGACAGAGAAATTAAAACCTTTACAGACAAGCAAAAGCTAAGCGAATTCAGCACCACCAAACCAGCTCTACAACAAATGCTAAAGGAACTTCTCTAGGTAGGAAACACAAGTAAAGGAAAAGACCTACAATAGCAAACCCAAAACAATTAAGAAAATAGTAATAAGAACATACATATCGATAATTACCTTAAATGTAAAAGGATAAAATGCTCCAACCAAAAGACAGACTGGCTGAATGGATACAAAAACAAGACCCATATATATGCTGTCTACAAGAGACCCACTTCAGGCCTAGGGACACATACAGACTGAAAGTGAGGGATGGAAAAAGATATTCCACACAAAAGGAAATGAAAAGAAAGCTGGAGTAGTAATTCTCATATCAGACAAAATAGACTTTACAATAAAGACTGTCACAAGAGACAAAGAAGGACACTACATAATGATCAAGGAATCAATCCAAGAAGAAGATATAACAATTGTAAATATTTATGCACCCAACATAGTAGCACCTCAATATATAAGGCAAATGCTAACAGCCATAAAAGGGGAAATCGACAGTAACACAATCATAGTAGGGGACTTTAACGCCCCACTTACACCAATGGACAGATCATCCAAAATGAAAATAAATAAGGAAACACAAGCTTTAAATGATACATTAAACAAGATGGACTTAATTGATATTTATAGGACATTCCATCCCAAAACAACAGAATATATTTTCTTCTCAAGTGCTCATGGAACATTCTCCAGGATAGATCATATTTGGGCCACAAATCAAGCCTTGGTAAATTTAAGAAAATTGAAATCATATCAAGTATCTTTTCTGACCACAACATTATGAGACTAGATCAACTACAGGAAAAAAATCTGTAAAAAATACAAACACATGGAGGCTAAACAATACACTACTAAATAACCAAGAGATCACTGAAGAAATCAAAGAGGAAATCAAAAAATACCTAGAAACAAATGACAATGAAAACATGATGACCCCAAACCTATGGGATTAGCCAGATTCATCAAGAAAAAAATGGAGAAGACTCAAATCAATAGAATTAGAAATGAAAAAGGAGAAGTAACAACTGACACTGCAGAAATACAAAGGATCATGAGAGATTACTACAAGCAATTATATGCCAATAAAATGGACAACCTGGAAGAAATGGACAAATTCTTACAAAAGCACCACCTTCCAAGACTGAACCAGGAAGAAATAGAAGATATAAACAGACCAATCACAAGCACTGAAATTGAGACTGTGATTTAAAATCTTCCAACAAACAAAACCCCAGGACCAGATGGCTTCACAGGCGAATTCTATCAAACATTTAGAGAAGAGCTAACACGTGTCCTTCTCAAACTCTTCCAAAATATAGCAGAGGGAGGAACACTCCCAAACTCATTCTATGAGGCCACCATCACCCTGATACCAAAAGCAGACAAAGGTGTCTCAAAGAAAGAAAACTACAGGCCAGTATCGCTGATGAACATAGATGCAAAAATCCTCAACAAAATACTAGCAAACAGAATCCAACAGCACATTAAAAGGATCATACACCATGATCAAGTGGGGTTTATCCCAGGAATGCAAGGATTCTTCAATATACGCAAATCTATCAATGTGATAAACCATATTAACAAATTGAAGGAGAAAAACCATATGACCATCTCAATAGATGCAGAAAGAGCTTTCTACAAAAGTCAACGCCCATTTATGATAAAAACCCTCCAGAAAGCAGGCATAGAGGGAACTTAGCTCAACATAATAAAGGCCATATATGGGAAACTCACAGCCAACATCGTTCTCAATGGTGAAAAACTGAAACCGTTTCCTCTAAAATCAGGAACAAGACAAGGATGCCCCCTCACACTACTATTATTCAACATGGTTTTGGAAGTTTTAGCCACAGTAGTCAGATAAGAAAAAGAAATAAAAGGAATCCAAATCAGAAAAGAAGGAGTTAAGCTGTCACTGTTTGCAGATGACATGATACTATACATAGAGAATCCTAAAGATGCTACCAGACAACTACTAGAGCTAATCAATGAATTTGGTAAAGTAGCAGGATACAAAATTAATGCACAGAAATCTCTTGCATTCCTATACACTAATGATGAAAAATCTTAAAGAGAAATTAAGGAAACACTCCCATTTACCATTGCAACAAAAAGAATAAAACACCTAGGAATAAACCTACCTAAGGAGACAAAAGACCTGTATGCAGAAACCTGTAAGACACTGATGAAAGAAATTAAAGATGATACAAACAGATGGGGAGATATACCATGTTCTTGGATTGGAATAATCAACATTGTGAAAATGACTATACTACCCAAAGCAATCTGCAGATTCAATGCAATCCCTGTCAAACTACCAATGGCATTTTTCACAGAAGTAGAACAAAAAATTTCTCAATTTGTATGGAAACACAAAAGACCCCGAATAGCCAAAGCAATCTTGAGAAAGAAAAATGGAGCTGGAGGAATCAGGCTCCCAGACTTCAGACTCTACTGCAAACCTACAGTAATCAAGACAGTATGGTACTGGCACAAAAACAGAAATATAGATCATTGGAACAGGATAGAAAGCCCAGAGATAAGCCCACGCACATTCACTTTATTTTGATAAAGGAGGCAAGAATATACAATGGAGAGAAGACAGCCTCTTTTCAATAAGTGGTGCTGGGAAAACTGGACAGCTACATGTAAAAGAATGAAATTAGAACACTCCCTAACACCATACAGAAAAATAAACTCAAAATGGATTAAAGACCTAAATGTAAAGCCAGACACTATAAAACTCTTAGAGGAAAACAAAGGCAGAACACTCTATGACATAGATCACAGCAAGATCCTTTTGGACCCACCTCCTAAAGAAATGGAAATAAAACCAAAAATAAACAAATGGGACCTAATGAAACTTAAAAGCTTTTGCACAGCAAGGGAAACCATAAACAAGAAGACAAGACAACCCTCAGAATGGGAGAAAATATTTGAAATAAAGCAACTGACAAAGGATTAATCTCCAAAATTTACAAGCAGCTCATGCAGCTCAATATCAAAAAAACAAGCAACCCAATCCAGAAATGGGCAGAAGATCTAAATAGACATTTCTCCAAAGAAGATATACAGATTGCCAACAAACACATGAAAGGATGCTGAACATCACTTATCATTAGAGAAATGCACATCACAACTACAATGAGATATCACCTCACACCAGTCAGAATGGCAATCATCAAAATATCTACAAACATAAATTCTGGAGAGAGTATGGAGAAAAGGGAACACTCTTGCACTGTTGGTGGGAATGTAAATTGATACAACCACTATGGAGAACAGTATGGAGGTTCCTTAAAAAACTAAAAATAGAACTACCATATGACCCATAAATCCCACTCCTGGGCATATACCCTGAGAAAACCATAATTCAAAAAGAGTCATGTACCACAATGTTCATTGCAGCTCTATTTACAATAGCCAAGACATGGAAGCAACCTATTGACAGATGAATGGATAAAGAAGTTGTGTGTGGCACATATATACAATGGAATATTACTCAGCCGTAAAAAGGAGTGAAACTGAGTTATTTTAGTGAGGTGGATGGACCTAGAGTCTGTTATACAGAGTGAAGTAAGTCAGAAAGAGAAAAACAAATACCGTATGCTAATGCATATATATGGAATTTTAAAAAAAAGGTTCTGAAGAACCTAGGGGCAGGACAGGAATAAAGACGCAGATGTAGATAATGGACTTGAGGACATGGGGAGGGGGAATGGTAAGCTGGGACGAAGTGAGAGAGTGGCATGGACATATATACGCTACCAAATGTAAAATAGATAGCTAGTGGGAAGCAGCCGCATAGCACAGGGAGATCGGCTCGGTGCTCTGTGACCACCTAGAGGGGTAGGATAGGGAGGGTGGAAGGGAGACGCAAGAGGGAGGAGATATGGGGATATATGTTTATGTGTAGCTGATTCACTTTGTTATAAAGCAGAAGCCAACACACCATTGTAATGCAATTATACTCCAATAAAGATGTTAAAAAAAAGAAAAAAAAACTATATAAGGTAATATGCACAGGTTCTAGAAATTCAAAGATTACGACATGGATTTCTTTGAGGAGAGGGAGGGCATGTGTTTAGCTTACCACATCCTACAATTCTCAAGTGATGAGAAAAGCCAGATTTGATCGGCTCAGTGGTAGGAGAGAACGCCATAAAATTTGACCCATTAAAGATACTTCATTTTAATCCCATTCTATCTCCTCTCTGTCTTCCAAGAATGAAACACGGAAGCCAGACAAGCAATTACAGCTCTCTGCTGCAGCAGCTTCTTATGATTGTCTTTGTGGGAGACATCTTGAATAAAATCAGAGAGCCATGCCGAAGAATCTAAGTTGGAAATGGTCCTATGCAGGAGGAAAGAGGGTAGGGAGGGGAAAAGGGAGAGAATAGTGAGAAGAGGGAAAGAGGACAGGAAGGAGTAAGACCTATTAGAGGAAAGAGAAAATGTAGAAGGTACTTCGGATTTCAGTACTTAAACCAGGGTTTTAACCGTTTTGACTGAACTGACCATATGTTTATAATTAAACATAATTAAGTATTATAATACTTTATAGAAACATTAGATAAATATTATTTATATGGAATTACGTGTGTGGACACGGCTTGAGAAGAAGAATCAAATGCCACCTCTTCTCTGAAAGTTTTTCTGAGTTGCTGTGTAGAATGACTCATTCTCTTTTGTTTGCTCCCAGAGTACATTGCTCACTTACCTAGAGCATTGCATCGTGAATGTGCATTGCATATTTTTCTCTCCAGTAGGTTATGCACTTTATGAGAAGAACTCTATCCATATAACTAACACTTACTGCTAACTTGCTACGTACCAGGCATTTCGCAAAGCACTTTGCATGTATTTAATCCTCTGAACAGTCCTACAAGATGCATATTTTTATTCCCTTTTTTTTTTTTTTTTTTTGTTTTTTGCGGTACGCAGGCCTCTCACTGTTGTGGCCTCTCCCGTTGCGGAGCACAGGCTCCGGACGCACAGGCTCAGCGACCATCGCTCACGGGCCCAGCCGCTCCGCGGCATGTGGGATCTTCCCGGACCGGGGCACGAACCCGTGTCCCCTGCATCGGCAGGCGGACTCTCAACCACTGCGCCACCAGGGAAGCCCTATTCCCATTTTAAAGATGATAAAGTCAAAGCATGGAAAGTGGAGTATTGTCAAGGTCATACAGCAAGAAAGAGGTAGAGCTGGAATTTGAAAGTAGGCAGTCTGGTTCCTAAACCTTCACTTGTAAGTAATGTAATCTGTTATGCTACCCTGCACCAAACATATAATAAGATAGTTCAGTTACTTCAATTATTCGTGGTCAGATTCTTTCAAAGGCTAATAAATAAACAATTTCTGTAACCTAGCTTTACTGCAGATTTTTTTAAAGATTTATTTTAAAGGAAGGCTCTTGCCTTACTCTTCAGGTTACATTTTTTTGCCAACTCAGGAAAAGTATGAAATGCCTCTAATTAGATGCATCAAAGAATGTAAGATGTTGTGATAACCTCAAACTTCAAAGAGGTTCCATTGATGTTAGAGCGAGGAGAGAAAAGTTAAAATAAAGATATCATTTTAAGTTTTTGTTTCCTAATAGATATAATTTATTTTGCAGAACTCAAAAATGGTCTCATAGGGCCAAGATGTAAATGCAATCTACACACTGAATAAAAGGAAGTGGACAAAGTAGAATTTGTGGAAGGACTGAGCCACCATATTTCATTCATTGCCACATTCAGTAAACATTTATTGGGTACCAATCTGTTTAGAGTTCTCCAAGGAGAAACTCCAAATGTAAGTTGCTGAATAGTATATCTATTTACCTTTGTACCATCAGGAAATCTGGGAGTATCACCCTGTAGTTTGAACTTTGGTGATTTCTTAGATGACTTACCTTTTTTTCTTAGAGACGCTAATAGCAACTTGAGGGTAAGGATTGTGGCTCATACAATTCCTGCTTTCTGATGATACCTACAAGGGCTATTCTCATAATGGTTGGTCAATAAATATTTACTGAATGGATGAATGAGTGGATCAATCAGTCCATTGAGAGAGTTTGACTATTCGCAGTAAAAAATAGCAAAGCGCATTAAATCTTACTAAGTTAGAACATTGGTTTGATTCAATGATCTTTAGATACTGTCAAGGACGTCATCATTTTCCTCTCTTCTACTTCACATTTGCTTTTCCTCCTTTTCTTTTCTCAGTCTTTTTTCCATTTATCTACTTTTCACTTTTTTTTCCTCTCTTCCAACTGCTAAGAAGTGTGTCCCCATGATTTCTGTCATTAACCAAATAGATATCTGTGTTTATGGGGAAAGAAATGGAATAAAAAATGTGATTTTGATTTTAAATTACTTGGGTTTGAGATGGCAATGAAGTGTCAGGTACTTATCATGTGGAAATATAAATTAGGAGAGAAGTTGAGGCTCGAACATAGATTTGGAATTTATCTAGCATGAAGGTAATATTCTAAGGTGTGTGAATAGATGTGACCACAGTGCCTTAACCATGGCACCAGAGTTTACTCTGAACAGTAGCTCTGCTACTCGAATCAACACCACCAACAGCAAGGCCCTTACTAGCACTTACTATGTCCCAGGATTTTTTCCTCCAGATATACAGTTAATTCTCACAGCAATGTCAGTACTAGTATCTGATTTTGCAGAATGCCTGTGATTATTAGTATTATTCATCAAATTGCTATTCATCTAATTTCCTCTCTTTTTCTGATTGTGTGATTCAGGATAAATTACTTAACTCTCTGTCTCGCTATATATATATGTATACATATATATAACACACACACACATATATATATAGTAATTTTCTGTTTCTATGATCTTATCTTTGTGTTTTCATTATTACCATTACCAAAACTCAGATGCTTTTTTACTGTTACTTAATTTTATGCATAACATAATTTTATTTATAAATATATAAGAATGTATGTTTATCTTATCTAAACCTCATAACACCCATATGAGGTAGATTCTGTTATTAGTCCCATTTTACATATGAAGAAAACTGAGGCTTTGTGAGGATTATTAACCTGGCCAAAATGGCAGAGCTAGTCAGGTGAAAGTAAAAATGGTGTGTTTCTGATCACAGCAAGTAGTAACATCTATCCACTTATCCAGACCAGAAACCTGGAGTCACTCAAGATCCTTTCCTTCAACAATCTCTGCATTTCACTGCCTAAATGCATCTTGTGTCCATTCTATCCTCTACGTTTCTGTTTGTATTGTTCAAATTCCTCTCTCTGGTGTCCAGTTTTGCCCTTATCAAACCTATCAGTCATGCCGTTGGCAGAGTAATTTATCTGACAAAAATCTTTGCCATTTATTTGCTTTTTTTGTTTGTATAGTATGTTTAGTAACCCCAGTTTACCACATTGATGCTATAGCGCCCTGTTAGAATCAAGCCACACAGGTACCCAGGCAGCACAACCATAATTACTTCACTTAACTTCTTAAGATGATTTAATGGATTCCTATGGCAGTTAAGATGAAAATTTAAATCTTTCCATGGCCTTCAAGCCCCTGCTGGTGCCCTCTGCTTGTTTCTCAGCCTCGTTTTGAACCACTTGCCCTCTTGTCCTCACTCCAGCCACAAGGGCCTTCCAGTTTGTGGGAGCTGCTACACTGCTTTCTGCCTCAGGGCCCTTGAACATGCTACTCCCACATTTGGAATCTCACATCTCTTCCTCCCTACTTGGGACACATGTGCATTCAAATGAAAGACCGATTGAAATAAAATCCGTTTTATTATTGTTGTAATTCTAGGATCTCACAGAACTGTGTCTCTTTCAGAGTACTTAATTCAGTTTATAATCATAAATATGGTAATTTGTTTAGTGGCTTCTTCCTTATTTCTCTGTTGGGCAAAGGCCATGACAGTTTTGCTTATCACAACAACTGCACAGCTGTACTGTGCATATATGAGGCACTTAATAAATGTTAATTGAATGAATATTCTCTCTAGTATTCCTGATGTTTTGGGTGACTTTATTCTTTTTTCCTTAGAGAATCATTTTCAACAGACCATGTAGAATAAATGGCAAACTGAGTTTTCTGATTGTAAAGAAACTTTGATCTCTCTTAAAATACACACACACACACACACACACACAGACTCTACAAGGAGGAAAATGCATGGGGAGAAGGCAGATGTTTTCATAGTTCCTCCAGTTTTCATTAAATTTGGGATTTTCTCACTGAAGGAATCCTATTTCCTCTACCATACTTGGTTCTGAGGCATTAACTACCCCCTCTCCTTCTTTGTATTCTGTGCCAAGAGGGAAAAATTCCCTTCCTTTATTTACTCTTAGCCTTTTGATATTT
This sequence comes from Globicephala melas, assembly GCF_963455315.2. Taxonomy (NCBI): domain Eukaryota; kingdom Metazoa; phylum Chordata; class Mammalia; order Artiodactyla; family Delphinidae; genus Globicephala; species Globicephala melas. The sequence continues at coordinate 121,836,695 of NC_083318.1, read as the reverse complement.
TCCACCTAAAAAGTATTGTCTAAGGAATAAGGAAGAACTGAAATAATTACTGGAGTTCCCAAGGAACAGCTAGGTTGCTGAGCCCAGGTTCCCTCCAGCTTGAGGAGGGCAGATTTTTTCCCCCCTCTCATCACATCTCTGATCCATTGGTAGTGGCTGCCTGGAGACATGTGTAAGAGGGATTCTGAGGGCACCGCCAGCCTCAGTGGGAAAGTGTACCATGATTAATTCATTGAACACATACTTACTGAGTGCGTGCTATGTAATTAGCAGGGCTGGCTAGGGGCGTGGGAGTACAGAGAGTTGGCAACCTTGTTAGCCTTTCTCTACACATGGAGGGCAGATACAATTCTGTAAGCATCTTGATTATTCTCTGTCAGCTCAAAGCTTATCCCTCTGTTACATGGCTTTCCATCACCACTGTGACTTCCTGACCCCAGAAGCAGGTCTAATAGTGAATTTTGTTTTGTTGCTAGACAAACAAAATTTGTTTGTCTAGCAAAAAAACAAAGGGAATCAAAAGCCCTTTCTTCACTAAAACCCCCTAATTTTCATGACTTGAGACAACTGTAAACCATCATTCCTCTTCCTTTTTTTTTTTTCTGCTTTCTCTTTTGAGAGACAGACTTTGCTCCCATCTAATTTGTACTGACAGAATCATGACCCTTATTGAGGGCCAGTGAATAATCTGGACCTTAATTCTTGAGCTGTGGTAGAGACTTCTAACTGTTTATTCAATATCCATTTCCCTTTCTTTCTTATCAGGGATGACCAGTAAGTAGCCATTGGGTGGGGATTTTCACACATTTTGCACTTTCAGTCTTTCTTGCTAGAAAGTGGATGTGATGGCTGGTATTTCAGGAATCATCTTGTGACTCTGAGGCTGGAAGTCATGATGGCAAAGCTGGAAGATAGTTGGAGCCTGGGTCCCTGCTGAACCTGATGGGGCTACTCTTCGAGCTCTGGACTACTTACTTTCGGGCATCATTTTACGTGAAAGAATAAAACCCTAACATGTCAAATCTACTGTAGTCTGGTTTCTATTATTTACAACTGAATGCAATTCCTAGCAATATGGGTTCTTCAGCTCTGATTTCTCCCTGATTCTTTTATTGTATGCTTATTCAGGTGAGACCTCACTCTTCACCCAGGAAGGACTATTACATTCATGTTACTCTCAGATTGGAAGTTCCATGAGGACAGGGAATGTGACTATTTTGCTCACCAGGGTTTCCTCAGTGTCTAGCACATTGACTGACACTTAGACGTTGGCTCAAAAAATATGATGTGTGAATGAATGAATAATAACATACTTTCTTCAAATACAAGTCATAAAATATTAAAAAGAATTAGCAATCATACAATTACTAGAGAGCCAATCTCTCAATGATTAACTGAATGTTCGTCTTACCTGAGGGCCAACAAAACTATATGTGGTTATAGGTTTTGTGGAATAAGAAAAAAATAATGCTTGACGTTAAAACACAGTGTAGTTTGACATTTGATAATTTGTAAGAAATTTGGTGTTGGCATCTGTATACTTTAGTTATAATAATAATGTTTCTTTAATGTGTCATAGTTTAAGAACATTTCACACACTCCCTGGCTTAGAGAATAGAAAGTATATTTAAAGTTTTCCACAAGGTGCTCCTGCACTTTATAACTTTAATATTTGCTGAGTGCTTCCTACATGATCAACTGAGTTATCATTGTTTTATATGCACTAACAAATTTAATCTAACTGATGGTCGAGAGCCATGTTATTCCCGTCGTATACTTGAAGAGACTGGGTTACAGAAAGCTTAAGTAACTTGTTAGTCTTAAAGCTAAACAAGCTATATGATACTTTATTTGATATTTTTTGGTGATGTGTACCTTTACTAATTTGTTTATCCATTCATCAAACAAAAATTATTGTTTGTTGATTGCTTGCTTGATTAATTGAATAGTTACTCAGTGTCAGGCACTTGGCTAAGCTCTGGGAAAGTAAAAGTATTCCGTTCCCCACATTAAGGTGCATAATGGTCCAATGTAGCATGATGAGTGCTTGATACAGAGGTTGGATAGAGAGGAAAGGGCAGATTCCAGAGGCTTCCAGGAGAAAATGTCACCTTACAAGACAATCAAAGTTGGCCAGATAAAGAATGGGAAGAATGGTGTTCCAGAGAGGAACCTCCAGAGAGAGACAAATATCATATGATATCACTTATTTGTGGAATCTAAAAAAATGATACAAGTGAACTTATTTACAAAACAGAACCAGACTCACAGACATAGAAAACAGTCTTATGGTTACCAAAGGGAAGGGTGGAGGGAGGGATAAATTAGGAGCTTGGGATTAACATACACACACTATTATATATAAAATATTTAAATAACCAACAAGGATCTACTGTATAGCACAGGGAACTACACTCAATATCTTGTAATAACCTGTAATGGAAAAGAATCTGAAAAAGAATATATATATATATATTTTATATACATATATAACTGAATCACTTTGCTATACACTTGAAACTAACACAACATTGTTAATTAACTGTACTTCAATTAAAAAATGTTTTTTTAAAAAAAGAGAGGAGGGCTTCCCTGGTGGCGCAGTGGTTGAGAGTCCGCCTGCCAATGCAGGGGACGCGGGTTCGTGCCCCGGTCCGGGAGGATCCCACATGCCGCGGAGCGGCTGGGCCCGTGAGCTATGGCTGCTGAGCCTGCGCGTCCAGAACCTGTGCTCCGCAACGGGAGAGGCCACAACAGTGAGAGGCCCGCGTACCGCAAAAAAAATAAAAATAAAAAAAATAATTTTAAAAAAGGGAGGAACATGTGCAAAAGCATAAGAGTGAGGAAGTGTGGCTTATTTGGGAAACGAGAAGTCCTTAATGTGGTAGAGGCAGAGCCTGGAATGAGCAGCACAGAGAGATGGGGCTCTTGACTGTGATCCACTGCGGCCAGGTCATCAAGGGCTTCTGCTTTCACCCTAAGCGAGCTCAGATACTATTCTGTAAGTGGCAAGGGCCCCCAAAAAGAGCACTGTAGTTACCTTTATATTTCCACAGAATAATTTTGACCGAAGTATGGAGGCTGGCACAGAGAAGAGTAACACCTGAAGTCTCAGGTAAAGGTGAATGAATTAGGTTCCTACCATACTGTTGGAGTTCCAATTTAACTGGAATGAACTCCACTGCAAATTTTGAACACCTATCATTATTTAATGCTGAAAAGCTTCATACCTATGAAACATCTGCATGTGGTCAAATATTTCAGATAGGGTCAAATCTCTCTTTTCCACTCTAGGGAGAAGGAACAGAGAAATGCATAACACAAAGTGATAGATAATGTCAACTAGTTAATTCTATATGTATGCATATTGATTATATATATGTTTTTTATTATTTTTGAATTTAGGAACTTCTAAAGTCTTAAAGATTTATTCCCAATCAAACAGCAAAGTGGGCTAAAGAGAAACCCTGGGACAGGCCCAGGAACACCCCACTCTTCTATGCTGATCTTGGCTTTGCATCGTAGCCTCCGGCCATCATATTCAATTCTGGGAATTGCTGGCTGCCTTCTCAAAAGCATGCACCAAAATAGTGTTTCTCAAACCTTCTGTGATTGAAGTATTATATTCAAAATTGCAGTCGCCCCAATTCTTCTCTGTAGAATATGAAATGAGTAAGGGAAACGGGAGATATTAAACAGATTAGTCAGTGGTATCCATCCTTGCCTTCCTCCTTGTGACCAGAGTAGGACTTGGATTTATAATTCTTTATCTGTAGCTCCAAATCCAAAAAGCTGAAAAACTAAAGTGTTTTCATGGCCAATTTGGTAGCAATACCTGACTAAACCTGAACTCATGTGGTCATAAAACCCGACCCAAGCTGACGGAAGTCTATTTATAATCTGCATTTCACTTGGTGCGAAGAGTCACACGCTTTGCTGCAGAAATATTCACATGTTTGATATTGTTTGCAGTGTTACCTAATATCCTGAATATGCACTTTATTGCCTTTTTAATGTTTCCTTAATTTGTTTTTATTTTGAGACTTGTAGATCTGTGTGCAGTTGTAAGAAATAATACATGTAGTAGGCGCTGCACCTAATTCACCCCCATGGTAACATTTTGCATAACTATAGTACAGCATCACAACGAGGAGATTGACGTTGATACAATCCATGGACTTTCTTTGGATTTCACCAGTTTTACATGCACTCAATTTCATTCCTTGCAATTTTGTCACATAGAGATTCGTGTGGCCACTACCACAGTCAGATGCAAAATAGATCCTTGTTCATCACAAGGATCTCTCCTGCTACCACATTACAGCCGCAGCCACCTCCCTCATCATCCCTCTCCCTAAACCCTGCAACCACTTTTACGTTCTTCATCTCTACAGTTTTGTCATTTCTACAATGCTAAATAGAGTTATACATTGTGTGATCTTTTGTGATTGGCTTTATTCACTCAGCATAATTCCTTTGGAGATCCACGCAAGTTGTTGCATGCTTTGTAATATCTGAAAATTCTGAACTCCAAAACACATTTAGCCCAAAGGTTTTAGATAAGAGGCTGTGGAGCTGCACTGAGAGTCTGCTGCTGCAGTTAGAGCCTTGTCTGCTCTTTGAACCACTGAGGAGCTAGGCTGGCAGGACCTGAGGGGCTGCGTTCTCATCAGTGAGTGGGGTCTGGAGATAGTTTGAAACCAACGTTTCTGGTGTTCGGTTTGAATGCAGCTCCCGCCGCCCATGTGACATTTGTCTCCTGTTGCACCCTAATTATTCAGTGTTCACAGTCATCTGCCTTACTTGCCTTTGCCTGGGTTTCTCACTCATCGCACTTCCCTTCTGGGCCTAAATTCTAACCCTAATTTGCAATCTGCTTTCCTTAGTCTTGTTTCTATCAGTCCCTTTCCCTAGCACTGCACCTGGCTTCCTATATCACTTACATTGACTCCACTCAGCATGCAGATCTGTGACTCAGGGCTCAGATTTCAGCCCTTGCCTGTCTCAGGGCTGTGTTGTGTTCTCTCTGCCACTCAGATTTCAAGAGTTGGATACAGGGTCTTCCTTGGAGAGCTTCCCACTGTGGATTCTCATCATCGTTAGAGTGAGTTTTGATGTCCATAAAATTAAGCTTTAGAAGTATAGTTACTGTTTATATTCTAAAGTAAAATTTGCCCCATTTAAGCTGATATTCAGTTCAAAAGATAGTTTGGTAAATTCTATAGTGGAAAGTGTTAGGATTCCTTGGTGGCACAGTGGTTAAGGATCCTCCTGCCAATGCAGGGGACATGGGTTTGAACCCTGGTCCAGGAAGATCCCACATGCTGCGGAGCAACTAACCCTGTGCTCCACAACTACTGAGCCTGTGCTGTAGAGCCCGCGAGCCACAACTACTGAAGCCCACGCTCTTAGAGCCCATGCTCTGCAACAAGAGAAGCCACTGCAATGAGAAGCCCGTGCACTGCAACGAAGAGTAGCCCCCGCTCGCTACAAGAGAAAGCCCGCACAGCAACTAAGATCCAACACAGCCAAAAATAAATAAATAAAATTAATTAATTAAAAAAAAGAAATTGTCACTAAGTGTAATAAGGTAATATTCTGTTCTTGACAATTGACTTATGCACATCTCTGAGAAGTGCGGGTGTGTGTTCTAAAATGGCTAAAATGGCTAATGATATTTAGGGAAGAGGAACCATGGAAGAATGGCCCAAAGAGGGGAATTGATCACATTTGTCTATGCATCCCACTTCTCTTTCCAGCCTGCTGCAGTGGAAGACATCAAAATAGTCAATGTTATGATGTCATTGTCCCAGTCAACCTTGATTTATTTATGTCTTCCTTTTGGAGAAAGCTAAACTGAAGAAGTCATTTTAGGATCACCAAGATTTTATTTCTAGCCCTACAACTATTATAAAAACACACTTTCTGGTTAAAAGCAAAAAATCATTTCTAATAATTCATAGAATTTTTTCAGGTGGTACAATTATTTGGGAAATTTCTAGATGTTTGAGTGTTTCACGTTTCCATCTGGTGTCTGCCGTTGTGCGGAACAGCCTAGCATTGTTCTGTGATACTTTTGGTTAGCTTTTGGTTAGCACTGACTTGCCAAAGTTTCCTGTTGGGAATATCAATAGGGTCCACTAATTTCCTGATGAAATCAATTAAGAATTAAGACGAGAAAAAGAAATGGTAATATCTAATTCTGACTTACTTTCTCACCTAAGATATTGTTAGTCCTTTTCCCAAAGAGAACAAGCAACATGGATTTGGAAACTAAAAAAGAAAATAAGGGTAATTTGAGCAATCTTTTAAACATTCGTACAAAATAAATGGGAAAACTAAATAAGAAAGCTATGTATTTTTTAGGGTGAATGAAGAAAGGAGAAAAAAGAATAAACCAGTCTTTCCCTCTTTAGAAATGTTTTCTTTAAGTCTTTTTGTCTCAATATCCACCTGCCAAAATTTTTTGACAACTGAAAATCATCCCATTCTCCTTCAGAATCTTCCAGAATAGCATTGCAATGAATTCCTGTCAATGATTTTTACTTTCAGTTAAAACCATTTTTCCTTATGCAAGTGCATCATTAGCACTGAAGAAAGAGCCACATTGATAGGCCTTTGCTTTTACTTTTATGTCAAAACTACTTCCTGAAAAATAATTTTCATGTACTTTGCAAATCTGTCCACAGTTGAAAGAGTCATCAAATATATAAAATGAAATGCACACAAGGCAGTGCATGTGTGTGGCTGGTGACCCATAATGGAATGGTGAGGTCAAGTTAAATGAACATGGAAAATAAAGGCTGAAGGGTTTCTATTTTTTTTTTTTTTTTTAGCTTAAGCTATAGACATAAATGTTTGTTGTGGTTATGATTAGTTTATCTCAAATATTTAAATCACCACTTAAAGGCGACCTTAGAAGCTCATCACTCTTGGGTGCTCAGAACAGTGGCGGCACAGAGTGGGTGCTGAATAAATATTTACCGACCAAATGCATGCATGAATGAAGATCTCGGTATTTATTCTCTCTCAATCCTTTAAAAAAATTTGTTATGACAGTCCCAGAACCTTGACCAAAGCAAGTATTTAATTTCTGAGTTTGTAACTAAACGTCGATTTATTTTGAAAAGTGTTTGGGAACGCTTTGCTTGTGGAGTGTTAGTTGCACATAATGTAACATCAGCCTACGTTTCATAGCTGCAAAAGTAAAGATTTTTGCTATCTGCTTTAATTATCTAATTAGAATTCAACAAGCGATGTAGAGGTTGCCCTTTGGGGCTCATTAAACCAGCAGCGTTACGAGTGTTGCAACTGAAGAAAACACATTTTCGAACGGAGCCCCTTGCTGCCGAAAAGTCCTTTGCTTACTACAACGCTGCTCGCGAGGAGAGAGCGGCCTTGGGCCAGATGGCGGGCAGGTACCCCAGGCGAGCAGGAGGTGCGGGGCCGGCGCGGCGGGCGGCCAGGCGGGATCCGCTTACAGCTCGCTGGGACGCCGCGCCCCGCGGCCGCAGCAGCGCGGGCGGTTCGGCGTGTTGATGTACAGGGTCAAAACAGGCTTAATCTTTTGAGCAGACTGACCCCACCTTCACTGAAGAAACAGGCTGAATCACAACAGTCTCTGGATTGAAATCTTAGCTCCGATGGAACAGGGGCTTTTACTGTTGATGCTGCTGCAGTGTTTGCTCCTAAAGCTGGGAATTCAAGTGTTTTAAGTCTCCAGGGACTTCGGTTGAAATCCTTCTACCAGCTTGAAAGTCTCACAGTTGTTAAAAGAAAAGGAAAAATCAAACACACAAAGCCACAAGCCCTTCACATTTCCTTTCGCTGGCCATGGAATCATACTCATTTGAAAATAGAACACCCAGCTTATCTTTTATAAACTGAGACTTTTGTTATTTTTTTTTCCTGTATTTTAAACTCGCCCTGATTGCCGTGCCATGCATTCATCTCTTAACCAGAAAACAAAAGAGATATTTTGCACCTTGACATAAAATGCCAAGTTTTGATAACATCACAATATGCTACTTTATTACAAAAGGCCAGTTCTTCTATGCTGAGTTACACTTACTATCCACAAAACCACTAGTTGTCAACATGTCTTGTTCCAAAAGGTTGGATTTTTAAAACATCCAGAAGACATTTGTCATTTTGAAGCTCCTGACTGTATGATGTGCAGCTGTATGAACGTTCTTTTCAGCATTTGAAATGGTTCTGTGTAGTCAGGCCCTTACTAAGATGAAATGCATTTCCATGTGAATTTATTGGGGTTTGCAGCCACATACTCCTGCCTGCCTCCTTGATTTTGGCTCTACTCACAGCTCCTTTTATTGGTTTTTGGCCGGTTGCTGAGGGCATATGTTTTGGACTTTTCTTGCCTGATTTGTGAGAGTCTGCTGACATCCAGGAAAGTGCCGCAAAAAACCTGTTGCTCATATCCAAGCTTATGTGTTTCATGGCAGAGCCACTAGCCCTGAGCTCAAGTTTCTTGACAACAAGTCTTATTTATGGAGAAACAAACATAGGCAGTATTTTGTGGGACTATGCTGTTCTCTTTCTGGGAGTAACATTTGGCGTTTCTCTGCAAAAGGGCAAATAGTTTTTTAGACATCTCATGTTCAAGGGTGTGACAGAGGAAGGGACATTGCTGCTGATGGTGATGATAGCTGCCATTTACTGAGCAGACACCAAAACCCAAGCAATTTGCATTGACTCATCACCGCAGAATTGCAAGGGAAATGCTGCTGTTCCCATTTTGAAGATGACGAAACTGAGGGTAAGCAGCATTCCCAGAATCTTACGGAGTGTTGAAGGCAGGATTCAAACGTCGGTCTTTTTGTTTTTAAAGTTTATGTTTTTTCCCCAAAGAAACCTGAGAGGCAAATACTGCCTTTGATTTTTTAATAAAGAAAATTTTGTTCTGAAGTTGCCATTCTATTTGATGACAATGTTTAAACGTACACTATTTATAGGAGTTGGTGCCATGAGGATGCAGTAACGGCTAAGGTACTGTTCCTGTTCTTTAAGGACTCATAGACTGGAGCAGTGGCTGCCGACTCGCAGTGATCTTACCCCTCCAAGGGACATTTCTGAAGGTCTGGAGCCGCTTTTGATTGGCAAGGTGGGTGAGCATGTTTGGAACTATTGGTATCTAGTAGGCTGAGGCCGGGCATGCTGCTAAAATCCTACAATGAATCCAGATTTGTTTTTGAGATACCGCTATTGAGATACAGCGGTCTAGAAGAAGAAAATCACTGAAAATATGGTCAGATTTATGCTGTACCATTAATGATGGTGTGGTAGATTGTATTATTTGTCCAAAACATTTGCTGACACTCTCTATTGGGAACTTCTGTGCGGGAGAATGATACCTCTTGCCCCATTAATACCAGGCATGGCCATTTGACTTGCTTTGACCCATGAAATATGGGTAGAAATGTAAAGAGCCGTTGTGTAGTTTTGCCCTCTCTCTTTTCCCTCTGTCATAAGACCATCAGGTTCCAGGCAGGGGCTCCTTCATCTGGGACCTCAAATGAAGGCAACATGGAATAAGATGCAGTCTACTCCAAAGACTGGAATCATAAGCAAGACATAAACCTTTGGTGAAAACCTGTGAGGTTTTGAGATCGTTTGTTACTGTAGCATAACTTAGTCCTTGCTGACTAATGTGGATGTAGTTATTATTTCAACAGGTCAGGATGAGGTGGGATTATAGTAGGAGAATAACCTAGAAGAAAAGACAGGAGCCAGGGTATGCTAGACAGAAAAGGGTGGATTTTAATTTTATGTGTGGGAAGTTTAGTAGGGGTGAGAAAGGAAATTAATTCCAAGAGCAGAGGGAAAGATGATTCAGATACAGGGGGGCAGGAAATCAGTTAGGCTATGATAATAGTAGTCCCAGTGGGAGGAGCCAGAGTCTGAACATGGGCAGAGTCCATGTACGTGAAAAGTTGGAGGCTTATGAAAGAGTGATTGGGAAAGAAAAAAAAATTAGTGGGCATGAAAATTTATTTAGTATGGGCAATGAGAAGATGATTCAAAGATGATATCAAGATTTTGAGAGTGGTTATCTTGGAAAAAGGTATCACACAAGAACACATTTTGGAATGGATAGGATAAATTTCTTCCAGAGCTTATTGAGCTTGGGATAAAGATGGACTTGTCCAGTGGGAGCTGTTCAGAGGCGTTGGCTGTGAGGGTCTGGACAGTGGGAATCGTGGTGAGATTTACATAGTTGGGCATCATCCTTGCATAAAGGTGCAAGTTGGACAATATTATCTAGGGATAGTGGCTGGAACTGAAAGTGGAACTTAAGGAAAAGGGGGTTGGGGGTTGGGAAAAAATAAACCTGTTGGGAGGAATGTCAGACATGTAAGTAGAAAATGCTGCTGTGGCTGGCTGGTAAGGAGCTATGCTTGGAGCTGGCAGAGGTGTAAGGAGGCAAATTAATGCCTTAATGCCTACTCCTTGGTTAACTGTGAAGTGCTTAAAGGCCTTTGCTATTATTCTGAAGCAGTTAAGCTTTGGATAAAAAAAAGTAGTCCAGAGTTATAAGGTAAGGAATTTATAAACACTCATAACAAAAATGTAAGTCTGAAGTTTTCCTCTGTGTAAAAATGAAAACCAGAATAACAGTAGCACTTACTTGAAAAACATTCTTAACTTATACTTGGAAGTTTATAAAGTTTTGAGCTTTATTATGTCTTTGCTATGCCTACCAGTTAGAAATGAGTTTACTGCATTTTTTTTTTGTTTATTTACCGGTTGTATTCTTAAGTAAAAATGTTCTCCATTCGATTATGACACATTTATCTTCCTTCTCCGTTTCCACATCTCAGGGCAACCTAACTAGCAGATGTTCACAGCCATAACCGAAGGTCTGAACTTCTTGTCCATGCCCTTCTCCACCCCCTCCAGGGTTCACAGGCAATGCATCCTTTAGTTTTGAAGTTTTGCCGAGGCAGCTCGATAGATTAAATAGGTTGGTGATATGCTACGTTTCCTAAGTCAGACCACCATCTGTTTCTCTTCCTCTGGCTTCACACTTCAGTGTGTTAGGATCTTGGGACATCACGGCAGAGAAATGCTCACTTAATGGTCCATCATCAACCTGCTGGTGGCTGCAGGAATTACAGACAGAGTGCTTAAGAGAAGTCACCGGGATGCGTGAGATTGCCTAGGGAGAGAAAGCATTAAGCACGCTGGTGTTAAATACCTCTCATCTCTGAGAAGATAGCACTGCTTTCTTCTGAAAGCAGCACTAACCTGAGTGATTTCATCTGGAGTACTAATTTCCTTTCATTTCTCAGCCTAAGCAGTCTGTCATTTTGTATTTACTATAAGAAAAAGTTTAGGGCCTTTCTCAGATATGGAGAGTTTAGGACATAGTCCTCTTTAGGCATTTATCAAAGTATTAAATCAGGCTAGTCTTTTGGAGAGCTTGCAATTTACACTAGAGAAGGCTGTTTAATCTTTTATTTCCTATGCTTAAGCCATCTTATAGCCATCAGTAAAACATCCTCTCTCATGGCACAGTAAATTGGAACTGTGGAATTAAGTTATGGAGCCTCATGTTTCCAGGTCCTCGAGATGCAACCTTTATCAGGAGTTCAGCATCCTCACGTGCCTGCTGCAGCAACCCATATTTTGCTTCATGCTTCCGACCTTTCCTTTACATCCCTCTGAAAATTTTGTACACATTGTAACGTACGTGGCAGTTCCTTGGCATTAGCAGCAGGCTGCTAATTCGGTCAGTTAATTCCTGGAAGAGATTACTGGGAGATGCCATCTTAATGTGCTTTATTCTAGGGATGTGCATTTTCCTGTTAATACAGACCTTCTGGAGACATAGAACGTTAACACAAGTAGCTTTCATTAGCAGAATAATGTTCAGGAAAATGAGGGAGATATTTTTTGAGAAACCTTATAACTCCTTTTAATTATACCACTTTAGTGATCAGCAGCTTGGCCTCTCCACTCCATATGTGTAAAGAATAATAACTGAATGCCATTTTAATGTGGGTTGAGCAGAGATAAAACCAGAACCCGTGATTCACATTGTTGCATTTTTAAAATTTTATTTTATTTATTTATTTTTGGCTGTGTCAGGTCTTAGTTGCGGCACGTGGGATCTTTCGTTGCAACACACGGACTCCTCTCTAGTTGTGGCACGCAGGCTCCAAAGCACGTGGGCTCTGTAGTTGTGGCATGTGGGCTCAGTAGTTGCGGCGCGTGGGCTTAGTTGCCCCGCAGCACGTGGGATCTTAGTTCCCCGACCAGGGATTGAACCAGCGTCCCCTGCATGGCAAAATGGATTCTTAACCACTGGACCACCAGGGACATCCCAACGTTGTTGCATTTTAATTATTGATTAAGGGTAATCAGATGATTTAGCTTTAAGCAGTTTTCCAGATTCAAATTTGTCCATGATCATTCACAGTATAAACACTTTCTGAAGAAAGTGAATAATTCATAAGACTCAATCAAGACTGACAAGGAGAAGCACGAGGGCAGGTCCTGGTGAGGAGGGTGGAGTCTCTAATCTTGTGATTTGCGTAGTGATCATCACTGCTTCTACTTCTCCGCCTTGGCAGAACAGTAGGGATGATTTGGCAGGTCTGTGGGTGGTGGCGGAGTGATGTACCACTCTTGCGCTTAGAATGAAACTAGGGAAAACTTGGGGAGATGAGGAAGAGAAAAATGAAAGGGCTATGCCCCTCCTGAAACAGTTCAAGAATGGGGCTTGGGCCAGGAAATAGCTGGAGCCAAGGACTGGGGAAAGGGCAACGGTGAAAATATCCAACAAATGCCAGGAGCAGGGGCTGGACAGGAGTCCGGAGTGACTCTCCGTGGCTGGCTGCTTCACTACTGGAGGAGATCTGCCCTTTGCCTGTGCTTTGAGACCACGTGAGATTCCCCCACGAGCACACATCTTTTCAATACCCAGGCCCTGTGCATCTTTGGACATCTAATGGACTAGGAGAGGGGCTCAAATCTCCACATTTTGGAGGCCCGAAGGGACAGATGGGAGTGTTTACTTCTACTATCTGCAGACGAAAAAAGGGGATTGGATGGGTTAACTTACTCACTGAAATTCTCACAGAAAGAAGGAAGAGTTAGTATTTGAGCAGTGCATTTTTTAACTTCACAGCTGGGGCTTTCTACATGTAATCTGTTTTGTTATAATTGCAGAAAATACCAATGCAGCAAATACTAGAATATAGCTAGAGGTTCTCCTTATGTGTCTTCTCTGTTCTCGGCTGTACATATGTTCTGGGTCCCCCTTGTGGTGGCTGGAGTGGACTAGGCAAGGGTGTTGCACGGATGGGTCCACATGGAGGCCAAAGGGTCCACATGGAGGCCAAAGGGTCTACATGGAGGCCTTAAGTTCTCAGGTAAGCTGGATGAGTGAGGTGTTTTCTTATGACGCTGACAGCATTCAAGTTGAGAGAATTTATGTCGTGGTCTAAGAGTAAGGCAGAGCTGTCTGAGGAAAATTGAAATAATCAGAAGAGAATTTTCTCAGACTCCCACCACCCCATCTAACCATGAATAGCAACTGTACCATAGGCTGCCGTCCCACCTCTTCCATAGATACACTTCTGTGCCCTCAATCTCTCCACTTTTTCACAAGATCCCATTAACTATCTACCAAAGGACATCACTCCAGCCATTCGTTCTTCTCTCTCTGATCAAGTTTTTACTGTCTCCTGATTCGTAGCAAAAATCACACTTTCTGTTATTGCTCCCATCTTTAAAAATAATCTTCCCTTGACTCCACTTCCTCTTTTAGCTACTGCCCTTTTGTAGCAAACATTTTAACTTCCTTTCTTCCTATTCCTTTTTCAACCCACTCCACTTTGACTTTGTCCCAGACCACGCTACTGAAACTGCTCTTGCCAAGATCATTAATGCTAAAGCCCAGGATGGATTCTCAGTTCTCATCTTAACCTGTCAGCAGCAGCTGATACAGTTGATGCCACTCATCTCTCTGAAACACCTTCTTCACTGGGCTTCTAAGGCACCACACCCTCCTAGTGGGTTTTATAACATGCTAGACTCTCCTTTTCTGCTTTGTTGCTTCTTTCTCTTGTCCTTGACCTCCCACAGTCAGAGAGCCCCAGGGTTCAACCTTGATCCTCTTCTCTGTCTATGTTCACTTCCTAGATGCTATAATTCAGTCTCATAGCTTAAAATGTCACCGACCATCCAAAGACTTCTGCATTTCTCTGTGACATCCAGCTCTCCTATATTAAATTCTCTAGTGGAAATCTCCATTTGAAGGTCTAATAGACATCTCCACCTTTATACATCCAAAAACTGAACTTTTCATCTTTCTCCTAAAATTTGTCCCACCTGCACCTTCCCCCAGTTCAGTCCATGGCAGCTTCATCCTTCAAGGTGCTCAGGCTGAAAACCATAGTTAATCTCAACTCCTCCCTTTTGTTCATATCTCGCATCTAAACATTCAAGAGGTCTTGTTTGCTCTACCTTCTCACCCCCTACACTGCCACAACGCTGGTGTGACTGAATCATTGCTCGTCTGGATGACTGCAGTAACTTTCTAACTGGTATTTCAGCTCCCATCTTTTCCCTCTAGAATCTATCCTCCACATGGCAGCTAGAACAGTGCTTTAGAAACATAAATCAGCTAATGTTGCTCCTCTGCTTGAAACCTCCAATGGATTCCCATCTTAACTGGAGTAAAAACTGAAGTCCTTACCAGGCACCATTACCCTCAGAGCTCATTTCCTGCTACCCTTCCTTGTCTTACTCCCTTCTAGGCAAACAGTCCGTAGGGCTTTTGCACTAGAACACTTTTCTCCCATATAGCCCTGTAGCTAACTCCTTCACTACTCCTTCACTCTTTCAAGATTTATTCAAATGCCACCTTCCCAATGAGGCCCGCTTGACAACACCACTTACAACTGTAGCTGCTTCCCCCTTATTCTCAGTACCCTTGAATCCCTTTACACCGTTCTATCCATTCTTTTTTTTCCCCATAGTACTTAGCACCTTTCAACGTACCTTATAATTTACTCATTTATGATATTGTCTGTCCCTTTCTAGCATGTTAGCCCCACACAGGGCACGGATTATTGTCTGTTTGGTTCACTGATGCTTAAAGTGCTTAGAAAAGGTGCTCGGTATATAGTAGATAATCAATAAATGTTAAATAAATGAATGCATAAGTAATTTACGTTGCCAGGGACAAGAGCTATCATGAGGTCAGAAGCTGGGAAAATTAGGAAATGGAGGAGGGAAACTGGAGAAACAGGATGAGGACCACGGACAAACCTAAGATGGCAGGTTTTGTCTTGTATTGTGGCAGTTGGGTGTGACACATGTAAGTTACCATGCAGCACCGAAAACCTAGTTTCTTCACAATTCTGCATAGGCTGTGGCTTCCAGAATGTCTACTATTTTGACTTTCCCCTTTGCATACATTTTAGTTTGTTGGAATCCCTTTTAAAAATATGATGCCACAATGAAACACAATATTCCAGATATACTCAGACCAGCATCCCATTTATATCATGGGTCATCATCTCCCTTTGTCTGAACCTGCATGTTCAGTAATGTAGTCAAAGAGATCATTAACTTCCCCGGGTTAAATGACACATGACTCAGAACCAAACCCACAAGTTACTTTTGTTTATTTTTTCACACAAACCACACTTCAACAAAATCTGCTTAACTCTATTCTTTTAACCTATGTATATGACTTTTATATTTTTTCTATTTATTTTCTCTTTTCAGTTTAGATCCATTATTCTTACCTGTCAAGATCACAGTTCAGTTTTTTAGTAAATGCTCACAACTTTTCATCTTTGGAAATCTGACAATTAAAAAAAAATAAAGATTGTTAAGTATTGATAAAATGTTGGCCTGGACAGAGTCCTTGAGAAAACCTACACCAAACTATTACAAACCTTTATTTCCATAACAACAGGATCTATTTAATACTCAGGATATATAGGTGTAAGCCAGCTATTTCTTAAGCTTACCCACAAAACTGTTACTGAATAATTTTTCAGATGCTTTGCTGAAATTTAAATGTACTATGCCTATAGGATTCTGTTGATTTTCCAGTCTAGCATTTTGACCAAAAGATAAAATGAGGCCAGTTTGGAATACTTTTGTTAGATAAGCCTGTGTAGCCTTTTGGGGAGCCCCTTATATGAACTCACAAACCATCTTTTGTTAATTCTGTCTTACAGTCAGGCTTACTATCTCCTATTTGAAGATTTGATCTTCTCCATCACAGTGACATTTTACCTTTGTTTATTTTGTGACATATTTGGTAGGAACAATTCATATACTCCTTCTGGATGACAGGTCCTTGTCATTTAAATTTTAATATATTATTTTCTATAAACGCACATATGAAAGCTTATCATACAGATCGTAGTGTCATTTTTCTTTTCCTGTTTTGCCTGGCTCTCTTCTCTCCTTATCCCTCTTCCTCCATTCACACTGTCCATTTGCTCCTGCTGTAAATACTCCATATTGAGGCCTAGTGTACATATTACATATTTCCATACATTTTGCACTCATATAATCACAGATGACTTCCTTGATGAACTCTTAGGTAGCCTATTTCAAAGAGAATCAGTTTAATTATCCTTCCCTGAGAGATAATATTACCCATAAAACTGTCCTAGAAGCATCTGTTTACTTTGAGACCCCAATCTAAAAGTAATAGAATAATTCATTTATCCTTTCACTCAATAAGATTCATGGAGCTCCTGCTGTGTCCCAGGAACTGTGCTAGGTTGTGCAGCAATTCTGAGACTTGCCAAGATATTGTGTTTAATCCACCTCTGTATCTTTTCTTTCGCCTCTGAGGAAAAAAAATCTCTCCTGCTTAGTAGGCCTCCATTTTGAACTGATTGTTTGTATCCTCTCCAAATTCACCTGTTGAAGCCCTAACCCCCAACGTGGCTATATTTGGAGAGATGGCCTCTAAGGAAGTAATTAAAGTTAAATGATGTCATAAGGGTGAGGCCCTGATCTGGTAAGATTAGTGTCATAAGAAGAGACACCAGAGAGCTCTCCCCAGAGGGAGATAGAACCTACTGGCTAAGAAACACAGATTTATACCCCAGATTTTTGTGAGAGGGAGAAGGGGAGAGAGGTGGTGAACAAAAGTATACTCTGTGGTATACGAGGGAAAATATCTTCATTTAATAACATCAATAAAATTATAGTTATTCATTAGATGAATACTGTTACCTATGTGTCCCAATTTCTTTCAAGACTCAAACATGCAGATTTCTGCTACAATATTCAGCAGGATTAAATATTAGTGTATTATGAGCCAAGTTGTGTTCCCTTTCCCCCATCACCCCCCATCACCTTGGAGTGTGACTGTACTTGGACATAAGACCTTTAAAGATGTGATTGAGAGGGCTTCCCTGGTGGTGCAGTGGTTGAGAGTCCGCCTGCCGATGCAGGGGACACGGGTTTGTGCCCCAGTCTGGGAAGATCCCACATGCCGCAGAGCGGCTGGGCCCGTGAGCCATGGCCGCTGAGCCTGCGCGTCCAGAGCCTGTGCTCCGCAACGGGAGAGGCCACAGCAGTGAGAGGCCCGAGTACCGCAAAAAAAAAAAAAAAAAAAGATGTGATTAAGTTAAAGTTCGGTCATTGGAGTGGGCCTTAACCCAATCTGATTGGTGTCCTTATAGGAAGAGGAGATTCTGATACAAAAAGACACATCAGCAATGTGTATACAGACAAAAGCCTGAGTGAGGGCACGGGGAGAAGGAGGTCCTCTTTAAGTCAAGGAGAGAGGCCCCAGGAGAAACCAAGCCTGTAGACACCTTGATCTTGGACTTCTAGTCTTCACAACTGTGAGAAAATAAATTTCTGTTATTTAAGCCACGCAGGCTGTGGTATTGTGTTATGGCAGCCCAGGCGGACTAATACAGACAGGATATAAGGATTGCATTTGTTTTGTTTTTCTAACCCTCCCTTCTCCTAACGTTTTGCAGGTACTGCAGTTACCTTCTGGTCCCTTTGCTATTTAGGGAAATTGTTCTGGTCTGCTCTCAGATACCCTGAGCACAGTATTATTTCTATGAGTATTAAGTACTGGCAAATCCATGTGAAGAATGTGATTCTCCTATGTTAACCAAAAAGCTGGCTATCATGGCATTAACCAGTCATTTTGAAAAACATGTAGAGTACAACATTCTATCTCTTAAAAATCTGTTCTTCCGAAACAATGCATAAGCTTGCCTAGGACACACTCTGAAAGCACTTTTCATTTATTATCATTTATCATTCTATTTACTTGAATTTTCCTTCCAGGTTCTGCCTGTAATATTCTCCATCTCCTTTTTATAAGGACAGAATTACAGTGTACCCCTCCTGATGGTGGGAGGGTGGTAGAAACAGATCGTAGAACGAGCCTTAACTCTTAAACCCACACTCAGTCTTCAAGGCCAAGGTGACTCAATGTAGCATGCAGAAAGTGAAGCCAGTGTCCAGGATTGGGGCATGTGGTATTATAAATAAATAAATAAATAGATGATAGATAGATAGATAAATAAATAAATAAATAGAGATGGGAAACAGCTGGAGTGACTCAGAACTTATTCTCTGGAGCCCAAATCTTCTTGGGGTTCCTTAGCTAAATTCCCACACTTAGTGAATTTTTTTTGAGCCAGCTTCTAATCTGTTCCCTGCTTTACCATGGAAGCTTTTGCCCCACAGCTGGGGCTCATTTGGTTTGGATATTCATCTATAAATTGCTGTCAGCAAGGAACTTTAGGAGCTAATTGGTGAAAGTAACCTAAAAAGGGAACCCCAGAAGGGAACCAGAGAGACTCTGAATTTTCATCCTTTCTCTTCCCCTAAGCATTGTGTTACCCCTTGCCAAGAAACAACTAGCTTTGAAGCTTGAGTAATCTCTCTTATTTAAAAGCTAAAAGCCAACTTAGATGAGATGCCATCAAATGAAAGTATGTTTCTCAGTCTTGTAGTTGAAGAGTATGGAGTGGATAGTGTTTGTGATTCTAAGTCCCACTTGGACGCACTTCAAAGAGGGACTCCAGGCAGGACTGCTAAAAGCTCCACCAGCACCAGGACATACAGATTTCTAGTCACTGAGGCCCGAGCTCAGTTTCTGCATCTGAGGAGGATCATAATTGCTTTCCTTTTAATCTTCTTTGCTGCTTATCAAATGGAGGTCACTTCACAGCAGGACATAGGTTCAAAATAATAAGAGAAAAATTTGTAGTGATTTGATTTTCCTTAAAAAAAAATCTTTGCAGTGATACTGAAGCTTAACAAAAGTGCAGGAATTTAAACTGGAATAAGTGAGTTCAGGAAGAACTCAGATGATGGAAAAGCTATTCTGGCATCTAAGAACTGGTAGTGAAACAGGTATAGTAGATGTGAATGTCAGTTCACAAGCTAAGGTGTACAAATGTAAAACTTTCCATTTTTATACAGCAGCTAATTTTTATCTCTAGATTCCACTCCATGAAGGTCATGTAACTTGATCTCAGTCTATTCAAGGTCTTCAATGCCCAAATGGCTGCTCAAGGTCACCTGTATACATCCCTCAAATAGGCAGTTTTGTGGTATCCATTATCCAGTAAGGATGCGGTCATTTGCTCGTATGTCTTGCCATCTTGATGCCTCTTGTGCCTATGCCTAACCTATTAGCTCCAGCAGCTCTGTTTACTCCTTCCATGTAGAGTCTGGAGCACAAGGACTCTCAGGCCACTTGACATGGCACACGAGAAATCCTCCCCCAGGTATTTAATCATACCATAGAGACGTACCTGTGTTTTGCCCACTTTCTTCTTTCTCCTAAATACTAGACCTGCATTTAAACACTGCATTCATTCCATTTTTAGGGTCTTTTTCAAAATGTGAGTACAGGTTAAGTATGAGTAGAGCGCCTACTCTATGCAAAAAAAACCAAAAGCCAAAAACCAAACAACTAAGCAGAATAAAACTTCTTTAAAAAAGAACATATTTCTATTATAGTGGCTTATATTGTCAAATGTAAGAAACATGTGACAGTATAAATAATTAGTATGAGAAAAATGTGATGGATTTTGTGACTTTAAAAAAGTGCATCGGGGCAGGGTGTGAGGACACTAGGAGGATTCTTGGGGGAGAGGAGTCTTGGTCTGGGCCTTGAATGAGGTATAAATTTCTGCAGGCAGATAAAAGGGGATTGCAGGGATAATGGGCATTCCAAGAAAATCTAGTGGTTTATCCTGGCTCTAGATCTCCAATTTAGATGACTTCCAAGAAGCACAGGCAGACTTAGGGTCAACTTACAAGTTGGAATATAACACATGGGGTTTGAGTTTCTTTGAGGTTTGAGGGTGTCAAGGCCAGCTTAGGTGTACCTCAAACAGAGCCAAAACTCTAGATTAGTTTCAGAGCTCTCCTGATCTCCTGGAAATGCTCCTGACCACAAGACCAGTCTCTGGGTCAGAGCAGATGAGGAGATCAGGAAGCCCTCCCCACCAAACCTCCCACCCACTCCAGATGGAGTTTATAATTGCCCCTGTCCCAGCCACCTCTTCAGCCCTTGCTCATCTCCCTCATTGGGAGTCATCACATTGCTCACTTTGTTTACAGGGTCATCTTTCCTCCATGCTCTGGTCTCTTTGAGAACAAGATTCTGTTTTATTCTCAGTGCCCCTTGGTGCCTTCAGCATCTAGTACTTTCCTAGAACCTAGCCTAGGAGGAACTCAATTAATTGAGTGGAAATGAAGAGACACCACTGCCAACTCAACTCCCTGCTAGTCTTTACGGAGCTCTGTATTTTTATATAGGTTGTTATGAATCTCATCTAGCTCTTGTGGTAGAAAGTGGGTTGAATTAGATATTCTCTCTTTTTCCCATTTATTTATTTAATTAAAAACTTTTATTTGTATACACTTTTTACAGGTTACTTTCCGTTTACAGTTATTACAAAATATTGGCTGTATTCCCCGTGTTGTACAGTACATCCTTGAGCCTATCTTACATCCAATAGTATGTACCTTCCACTTCCCCATCCCTTTGTTGTCCCTCCCCCACTCCCCACTGGTTACCACTAGTTTGTTCTCTGTATCTGTGAGTCTGCTTCTTTTACATTATATTCACTAGTTTGTTGTATTTTTTAGATTCTACATATAAGCAATATTATGCACTATTTATCATTCTCTGTCTGACTTCTTTTCCTTAGCATAATGCCCTCCAAGTCCATCCATGTTGCTGCAAATGGCAAAATTTCATTCTTTATTATGGCTGAGTAGTATTCCATTGTATATATATATACCACGGCTTCTTCATTCATTCATCTGTTGATGGACACTTAGGTTGTTTCCACGTCTTGGCAATTGTAAATAATGCTGCTATGAACATTGTGGTGCATGTATCTTCTCGAATCAATGTTCTTCTTTTGTTTGGATATATACCCAGGAGTGGAACTACTGGGTCATATGGTAGTTCTATTTTTAGTTTTTTGAGAAAACTCCATACAGTTTTTCACAGTGTCTGCACCAATTTACATTCCCACCAACAGTATACAAGGATTCCCTTTTCTCCACATCCTCGCCAACGTTTGTTATTTGTAGACATTTTGATGACAACGATTCTGACAGGTGTGAGGTGATATCTCATTGTGGTTTTTGTTTGTTTGTTTGTTTTTTGTTTTTTTTGCAGTACGTGGGCCTCTCACTGCTGTGGCCTCTCCCGTTGCGGAGCACAGGCTCCGGATGCACAGGCTCAGTGGCCATGGCTCACGGGCCCAGCCGCTCCGCGGCATGTGGGATCTTCCCGGACCGGGGCACGAACCTGCGTCCCCTGCATCGGCAGGGGAGTCCTCTCAAGCACTGCGCCACCAGGGAAGCCTCACTGTGGTTTTGATTTGCATTTCCCTAACTTAGATATTCTTATATTACTATCAGACAGATGAAAGAATGGATTATGATTAAATGACCAAGGTTCCATAGTTAATAAATGCATATTTCTGGACTTTGCATATTTCTCGACTTTGAATTTCACTTTTTTATTGTGCTCTACCTTGTAGAGTTAGTTTCAGACCTATGCTTATAAAGAGGAACAAGTTCTGAAGAAGATTTTGATGGGACTCACAAAACTCTCTTATAACATTTATCTCACCCACCATTTGCCATGAATTCAGAAACACCCTTCTTTAAAATTTCATTGTTTGTTAAAACATGATTTTTCAGAAGATTACTCTTAAACTTCATGTTTTCTGATAATAATTACTTGACAATAGAGCTTACATGACATGGGTCAGTTGTTTTTCCAGTAATAATTAATAATAATAATAAACATAATAGTAATAAACACCTGATTAGTGCTTTATCTATTTTAATTAGTCCTTGCAATAACCTAAGGAGAGAGATACCATTGTTTTCCCAAACCAGTAGCCACCCAATGTCATCAGACATTTATTCAGGGTCTACCATCTCTACTGCTGTGTTCTAGGAGATAGAGCAATGTATGAATCAGAACAGTTTCTGTCTTCATGGAGCTTTTATTCTAGAAGTGGATAACAGGCCAACAAATGAATATTATAAATCAGACAATGATAAAAGCAATAAAGCAAACAGCTATGGTAATGTAACGAAGACTGACTAGGACAAGGGAGGCGTGTGACTACTTTAGTTAATATGGCTGGGAAGTCTGAAACTTAAAGAATGAGAAGGCACCACCAGCAAAAGTTCTATAGAGACCCCTATAGAGGACATGGAATCTCTGACCCCTTTTCCCATACCTTGCCCTATGCTTCTCTTCCATCTGGCTGATTCTGAGTTAGATACTTTTATAATAAACTTGTAAGTAAAAAAAAAAAAAAAAGAAGTCCTATGGGCAGGAAATGGAGAAGACCTTGTTCCTTATGGCTGGAGCTTGGGAAAGAGTTGAACAAGGGAAAGAGAAGAGGTAAGGCCATTCTTTATATGTAACAGTAAGAGTTTGAATTTATTCTAAGTGCCATGGGAAGAATTTTCCCCAGGGGAGCTTTATAAACATCTCTGTATTTTAATAAGGATGATTTGTAGTTGTTGTAGGTATAGGAGTAGGGAAAACCGTCAGGAGGCCATAGCACAGTGCTGGTCAGAGGTGAAAGCTGCTGGAACCAAGATGGTGGCTGGGCATATGGAGAGAAGGGAGTAGGGTGGGAAATATTTTGGAGGTGGAGCCTACAACTCTTATTGTTGGATTGGATGTGGCAAATGGGAAGAAAGGAAACCAGGATGACTCCTACATTTTTTACCTTAGTCACTGAACGTTTGTGTCATTTTACTGAGTTGGGGAAGGACTGAGGCAGGAATCAGTCTTGATAAGTGAGATGAAATTCAAGAAGTTTTGTTTGAAATGTGATTTTGAGTTTCTTTTAAATATCCATCTGAAGTCTTAAGGAGGCAATTGTATATGGAGTCAGGAGCTCAGGGGTCACCGATGTTAAACAGAAGCTTCTAGACAGTGAGTTTTGATAACATCATAATAGAAGTTTTATGGTTTCAACATTTCTGGTCCAGAGGAGAATCCACTTTTTCAAAAATATGCCTTGACATACTTGAAAGTTTCAATTTTTATCAAAACAAGTACGCTGTAATTCCCACCACCACCTCAGGGTGGCAGTAATGTTAATCAGGAAGATCACAGAGGAAGCAAGCTGTGTGCAGCTGGGAAATAAAATGTGCAAATGTGTGTGCATGCGCTATAAATAAACTTACACCACTCCTGGGAAAAGTAGGTAACAGCAAGGATTGTGTATTGGAAGTCAACAAAGATGCTTAAGAAGACTGCTTAAGATATTGCTATTAAAATCTGAACTTTGATAAACCATAATGGAAAAGAATATGAAAAAGAATATGTATTTATATGTGTATAACTGAGTCACTTTGCTGTACAGCAGAAATTAATACAACATTGTAAATCAACTATATGTCAATAAAATTTTTAAAAATGAAAAAAAACAAAACGAAATCTGAACTTTGAGCAAATATAGAGACTATGTCTGGTAATACTGATATCCAAATGCACCCCATTCCATAGCAGAGTGGTGCAGAACAGGAACAGACAGCCTTGGCCAGAGGATTTACAGGATGTGACAACACAAGGTGAAGATAAATTTAGACCAAATCAGAACAGAAACCATTCTCTCAGCTATATCTACCAAAGAATTTTCACCAAATTGTGGTGAGGAGTAACTACAAATTTACATCACAAGGTAAAGAGAATCCCCAGATTTTATTAGTGCCCTGCTGGCTGTCACAGTTAAGATTCTGCTGACTCCAAGGTGGACAGAACCAGTTGGTGGAAGCTCTCACATGATGCTGTCTTAGCCAGGTTAATTCCCTCCCGGATATGCTACAACTAACACCTTAAAACATGAACACAGATAAATTGGCCGTATTTCTTGTCTGAAAGCTAGCAGAGAACAGCCCTAAGCAAGCGGACCTGGCCTAGGTGGATTTTGCACTGAGAAGAGGGGATGTACAAAGGTATAGAGCACTTGTAAAGGAAAATGGGCCCAGGAGGGTGGTCTCAGCTTCTGGGAAAGGAGACCTCCGCCTCTGCTGCTCGACTCGAATCCATCTATGCTCTAATTGGAGAACCCAACTCTTCCCCCTTTAGGCCTTGTCCAAGTCACTAAAATGCTCAGGAAGTCAACCAGAATTATTCATGCTTGTCAGTTAATGTTTACGGCTCACTCACTGTATGCTGGTCATTTTAATGACGAGGCAACTTGCTATGAACCCTGCTCCTCAGGACGTGGAGAACTAAATGGAGCAAAACAGAGGATTTGGCAAAAATTTGGCACCCAGTGGGCTGGATATTCTTCTGCATTTCCCAGGATATGGAGAACGGCTGGGATAATGACTAAGCCAGAAGCTCATTTTCCATAGAGTTCTACGTGGTTTTCATTATTTTATACCACTAGTTGTGCTCTGCATTATGCCCGTAAACAAATATAAAAAAATATATCATAAAGCCCATGCGACAAAGGAACAAAACTGGAACCCATGTCAGGCCTTATCAAATACATTCGTGAAAGCATGTGGACCCATTTTATGGGGCATGTTTGGATATGAATGAGAAAAACGCTATTTAAATGATACAGACAGAGAGATACTAAGGATTGGTGCACGTAAAAGCTAAAGAAACGTCACAGGTGATACAGTCAGATGTTCCTCAAATGGTGTTTAAACTGTAGGACATTTTCTTTCACTGAAAGTTTATGCAGAAGCCCAATATATAGAGTAAAGCTTTCCTGTGCGAGGGCGGGGTAAGGGCTTTTCCTTCTTAACTGCCAGAGAACTGGAGAGCATTAACGGGATCATTCTCCAAAACTAGCTTCCTGGCCCACAGGAGCCCTGGGGTGATTAGCCCCAGGTCACATTGTAAATAAGTAATCACAGCTAGAACTTGGTTCTACTGACACCAGGTCCATTGAATCACATAGTAGGAGTCAGTTTTTCCCACCCCCAAATTACATGGAATCAGTGAAGAAAGGACTGTATGCTTATTGCTATTGCTTTTGTTTATATCTTTCTCACTTTTGAGAAGCAGTTGAATGGCCAGAAGGAACCACATGCTTTTATAACTTGGCCTTTTCTTCTGGTTTTGGGGGAAAGTCCAGCTTACTTAGCTAAGAACTCGAGTTCTTCCAGTCTGTTCCTAGGTTGTCTATTCGGCCCTATTGACGACTCCACAATTTGCCCATCTGACACGCCAACTTCTCAGCATCCTGTGCTGGCCTCTTCCCTCTCCCTGGACCCCATGTGTCTTGTCTGGGGCTGACTTGTCTTTTTCAGATGCCCTCCTCCCGTGTCTCTTGTCACTGATATCTTAACATCTCAAATCTCAACCCTTCCCCAAAGCTTTTCAGATGCCCTTCTCAGCTCTCACATCCCTTCCGCTAGTTCTCCAGACTAGCACTTATCAGAGATTGCCTCTTATTAGAGTTATTTAGTGCATATGTATCTCCTGCCTTCTCAGTTGTGAACTGCTAAGAGAGCTCTGGAAACATGTCATATTCATAACATCAGGCAAAATGCCCGCCCATCCTAGAGGTCCCCAAACTCTTAATCAAATAGAATTGCACAAAATATATAGAAATGGTCTTTTTGTCTTGTTTTGATTACAAGTGACAATGGAGTTACAAAATGGAGAATAGAGACAACCCAATTATGGGATTGTTATAAAAAATGAGATTTTGGAATTTTATATTTACAAATAAATATAGGGATATTCAATATTCAAGGAATTGGGAACCTATAAAATATGTTACCTGAGGTTTTGAGTATTTAGGACTTGAGTTGGTCAGCCTGTTTCTTCAGTTCTCTATTGAATTCCTCCCAGTTTTTTTTAAAAAAATTATTTTTGGAGCATTGCACCTCCAGTTGATCTATAATTTCTTGCTTAGAAAAAATTTTCTCCATTTTTATTTTAAAAATTTTCTCAAAATTTACTGTTTTTCTGACTTTGTTTTTCGAGGAATTATGAAGGTATTGACAGTTAATTTATTTTATGTATCTAACTATATACATTATAAATTCTATCATCTATCTTTCTATCTCTATCAGTCAGGAGCAGGTTTAAAAAGCCGTCGTTTTGGTTCTTGCTTGATTATAGACGTTGGTAGAAGGATAGTCACTCACATTGTTCGGCCTTCCTGAATCATCTTTCAAAATATGTTCGGTTGTAACAGAAAAAACAAATGACATTATAATTAAGACCATGAACTTTGGAGTTAGGCTACCTAGGTTTGAATCACAATTTCACTACTCCTCAATTGTGTGAACGAGGGCAAGTTACTTTAACTCTCTGTTTCCTTGACTGTAAAATTGGGATAATAATAGTACTTACCTCCTAGGGTTGCTGTAAAGACTAAATGAGGTAAAATTTTAAGTGCTTAGAACAGCACCTGGCACTAGTTATATAAGTGCTACTCGTTACTATTCTAGAACCCTCTTTTTGATTTCCCCCTCCCACCTCCCTCCCCCTGACATGCTCTTTGGGATGTTTTGAGCACTAGATATATGGTTGAGATGAGCATGAGTAAATATAGGCCTATGCACCTCAAAGAACTCTGCCTATACACTTCTCTAGGGCAGGTGTTAATGCAGATGAGAAGGTTCTTGTACCAAGAGTATTGTAAAAGGGTTAATGGCCCTGCTCATAACTGACAATAGAATATGTGGAGAAGTGATTAGAAATGCAGTCACCGCATTAAGGACATGTTCAGATAACATAGTATGGGCTTTACCATAGGTAACGTTTGGTGTATTATTAAGGTACGAGCAGAGCTGCATATCTCGAAAAGCCATTCTCGACCGAGAGGTTTGCTGATGTTAACGAAGTGCAAATGTATACAATTAATGGCGGAATGATGGGGGGAAGGGTTTGTTGACTCAGCCCAATACTGAGTTACATCTGATTGATATTATTTGCAGCTCTTTGGGAAACAACAAGCCTCCTGCATGCCCTGAGAGGGTTTTAATGATCCCTTTGCTTGCCATCGGTCTGCATAATAAGACTAAACTTCATGGACTTTCTTCCTGAGTTTTGAAACACTGCAGGTTTTCTTTTTCCCTTACCCTTTTCATATTTCTAAAGTGTATGTGTTTAGTAGAGAAAGGCTCCAAGTTGTGCTCACCGTGCTTAATTGGACACGTAGTTTTTCCACTTTGGGTTTTAAATAGATTTGCAGCTTTAGGAATCTGCAGAGGTGAAGCTGCTCTATGCCTTCCTGAATTGACTATCTACTGCCCTTAACCAGATAATTCAGCACCCACCAAAACTTTCCAATTATGTTTTCCATGCTTATTCATAGATATAAGTCCAAATCTATGTTTACTTTTATTTTTAATATTAATATTTACAGAAACAAAATGATGGATCCTTCATTCATAGGAGCAGTCAAAGCAAGAGAAGAGGAAGAGGAAATGGAATGTATATGTGTAATTTTATTTATTTATTTATTTTTTGCTCCATAAAATCATGGCTTGACTAAGGAGCCTGGCAAGTAGTCCTAGGGAAAAGTATAGGCTAATGCCAAATACCTAAATAAAAACCAAAGACCTCACGTAAACATTCAGGCATCCTGTCTCCATAATATCAGATAGCCAGATGCTTGAAAATATCTGCATAATGGACTGCATTTTCTAGATTTTATCTGATGTGTGATGTTATTTAGAGGCAAACCTGACTCTAAATGATTAAATTAGCTCTTGGAAGTCTCGAGTGCTGTCTTCTGTGTGAGACCCAAGAAGCGATTGGAAGGTTAGCGGCTGACCTAATAGCATTTAGCACCAGATGGTCTCTACTTAGCTACTTACTTTGGCATGATACCACCTTGAAGAATGGATCTTAGTGATCTACTAAGTTAATTTCATCTCAAAAGATAAACAGTTGTTCCCAGAGAATAATTGGTAACAGTGCTTCTGGAAATGATATGAAAACATCTGGAGAAATTTGGTTTTGTTTCTAGAAGAAATCAAGGAAAATCTTTGTTGTATTACCTGGAATTACTCTTAAGCTTGGTCATGAATGTTTCTTTACCAGTCTGAGCCTGGGTCCCTTCCTAAGTAATGTAGGTATAACCATACCAATTTTGGAGCTGTTCTGAAGTTAAATAAGAAAATCTGTGTTAAAATGCCTAGTCCAGGATCTGACACATAATAAGTGTTCAATAATGGTAGCCGGGGGGTGCTATCACATACCTAGGCTATTGACAAAGCTTTGCGGTAGTGTAGGGTAACTGCACCCAATCCTGCCATAGCTGTGGCATGAGTGTTTAATGCTGTTCTCTCCAATTACTGAGTAAAGTACGTTTTATTTTTAGTACCTAGGACTGGAGGATGCTCCATTTTGCAGAGTCTTCAGTTGAGAATGCTCGACTAAAGGGCTCTCTCCTGGAGGGAGCTCAAGTTAATAGTTGATAGCCCTTCTGTTAGTCTCTGCTGCCCAAAGGAATTTCTGTCTCTGCCCCTAGAAGAGGTAAGAGAGACAGATGCAATGTTTTATCAGATTGGGAAATGATTATTGAAGGTAATGCTTACTACTGCATGATTTGATTTTCAACTTGCCAAGGACTTTGAGGAATTTAAACTTCTAAGTAGTTTCCATGTATTATTTGTTTTTCTATTTAAATTAACGATTGGGGGAGTAAGTGTCATACGTAGATAGGTTACTTGCGCCTGTGTGTACTACCATGTTTCAGGGACTCTGAATGTTCAGAACATTGGTGGATATATTGCTAGGAAGCAGACATGAATGAAATGTGTCAGGATGGTTTGAACTATGGACTTCTGAACACTGTCCCCGAGAACCCCAAGATGAGGGCTGGAACTTGAATTCTGAATGTCTTTCCTGTTAGGAGGGAGTGCAGAAAAAGAGGCCTTACTGTCACTCCGGAGACATACTCTCATCACTCTTTCACCACGAAGGGCAGAAGAATAGGATCTTAGCTAGGATCCAGTTTCAAGACAAAAAACTAAACTGCTCATTTTAACAGAGAAAGTGCAGTGAAGAATTGCTAATTTGGTATTAATGAACTAAAAATGCCCCAAATGAACATTAATGTATCACAGAGAGGTGGTCCCTGTCCACAAGAGTGGCTTCATGTGTTTGTGACCCCTGCATTTCCACAAGGTCTTGCATTTGGAAGGGCCCCATGCTTGGTTTAATGCTCTGCTGTTGCCATCTTGAAATTCTTAGTAATTTTTGAACAGGGATATAATGTTTTCACTTTTCACTGGAACTGCAAATTATGTGGTTCGTCCCACCTGCAGGAAGAGGCATGGGGGAACAAAGGGAAGAGGTTGAGATTATCAAACAGAAAATCTTTGAGATATGGGTGCCATGTGGTGCTGGTGTCTCTGAGTCCAGAGGAGGGACCCTGTGGGTCTGGGGCATAGACCTCTGAGAGTGAGTGCTGGCTGCCTGGTGCTGGAATCTTGGAAGGAGCACGCCAAGACCGGTTCTGGAATCTCTGAGGTGGCACCATGAGGCTGGTTCTGTGAATGTTAGAACTCCAGACTTCCTACTACTGGAAGGGATTGCTATTGATGGTTTGATGAAGTATTGCTCAGTGATGCTCATAAAGCCAAAGTCCAAGAGATTCAGGAAGCAGAAAAAAGGAGCCAATCCCCTCTCCCTCTCCCAGCCTTCCCATCTTCCCCTTGTGTCCTACGGGCAGCGTTTAACCAGCAGCCAGCTGGCAAAGCACCACTGTGGCCTGTAGAGTCCTAGTTCCAGAGTCACACATGACATCCAGAAAGGTGTATGTGGAGAGAGAGCTTAGTAGCTTTCATGAGCACTAAGACACTAGGAGAGAAGGACGAAATATCTCAAGTCTCTGTCCTCCCAGCAGCGTTTGCAGTAGCCCCGCCAGGACCAGTTTAGGCAGACCTTCTGATCATCACATGAACCCTCAGAAGACTCAGCTAACATGACCTTTCCGAGTAGACCTTACAATACTTGTGGCTCCATTTTGCCCCGAGAACCTTATGATACTTCGTGTGATACATAATTCTGGTTCAGACGGGTGGTGAAATGTTCCAACGCACACGTTAGAAAAGGGGAGGGGATACCTCACTGTGCAGAATATGGACTTTCCCTGAGTGCTTCCTGGAGGGAAACGTTTTATTTGAAGTAAGCATCAGATGTCAGACTTCTCCCTTTGTCTTTTCTCAAGTTTGGAGTTGTATTTGTGCCAGTGCTTGGGTAAAATTTGATAAACATGAAGTTTACATCTAGTACAGTTTTTTAAGAAAATTCTTTACTCGGTTAAGGTAAAGATTATTATTTCATTTTAAATGAAAAACTTTTACATTGAAGGATTCCAAGTTCCCTGTAAAGATGGCCACCCTCCAGATGAGTGGGTGTTCATTTTTCCTTGCCCCATCTCACTGAGCTGTTCCATGCCCACCAAATTGCTCTGGCAACCAAAGCTGTAGCAATAAGGAGTTCAGCTCTAGAGGTCTGGTGGCATGAAAAAAATTAGGTTCTGTGATAGCACTTTATAAGAGTGGCATCCTCACCATACATCCCTTTCCCTATAGCTTTTTTTTTTTAAGCAACATCTGTATGTATTAAGGAAAAAGGGTTTCATCATAATGATGACGTCAAGCAAGGTAACTATATGAATTGAAACTTAAGCTTACCTTCACAAGGCTCGTTTCTCCACCTCTAGTGCTGCCTTCTTAACAACACCTTTGAAAGCCAGATAGGTCTATGGTTGCTACAGGGCCAGAGGTATAGGGGAGAGAGACAAAGCCCGGGACAGAATTATTTTGTCAGAGCTGTTTGCAAATGAAGACCAAGTATAGTAATAGTTCATATACGTGTCATCCATCATCCACTCCCGCCTTCATCAAAGAGGAGCGGAAGGCACCTTATAATAGAATATCAAACCTCTGCCTTGAGCAGTTCAGCCAGGCCCAGCTGACATGCTCAGCTTAGAGCTGTCATTAAGGGGACAAGCAGGCAGGCTGACAGGTGAACTTGATACGCTTGATTTCAACATCATTGTTGGATCAAGGGCAGACACAGCAAGGGTGCCGAATTCAGTGAAGTTATTGCTTACAAAATGCCAAAGGTAGGGTCTCAACAAAAATATCTAAGAGAAATCCATCTGTGAAATGCATTTTCTTCATAAAGTGCACAATCTACCGCAAAGCACAAAAGAATAAAGCTACCCTTCCTGCTGCTTCGCTCGGCTCTCTTTTTCATTTACCAGCGAGGATTCCCAAATTATATAAACATGTAAAGGCTTTGGTGCTCTTCTGGAGAAGGGAAGAAAGAGACCCAGCTGAATCAGCTTCCTAAACGACTGCGTTATTTTACCCTGATGGCTTTAATTAGAGAAAAAATAACTGCATTGAGACCATCTGCATATTCATAATGTAGAACATATGGCTGGTTTTCAGGATTTTGAAAAAGAAAATGCATTAATACCATGCTTCTTTCCGTTCATTTCTCATATTCCAGACTGTTTCTTTGAAAAATAATATACTTGAAAAACCTGTTTACTCTTTACACAGGCCAAATGTTCTCATTCCTTTAGGCTTTTTGTGTTGTGTCTGCTACTATTGTATATTTCAGCAACAAATGCTAAAACAAAATACGGTTGTTTATGATGAAGAATGCCCTGTAAGTGAGTTCATAACACTTCGTAGTTGTGTATTTACATCAACACATTGTCTTTTTTTTTTTTTTTTTTTGCGATACGCGGGTCTCGCACTGCCGTGGCCTCTCCCGTTGCGGAGCACAGACTCCGGACGCGCAGGCTCCGCGGAGCACAGACTCCGGACGCGCAGGCTCCGCGGAGCACAGACTCCGGACGCGCAGGCTCCGGACGGTTAGGCTCCGGCCGTGGCATGTAGGATCCTCCCGGACCGGGGCACGAACCAGCGTCCTCTGCATCGGCAGGCGGACTCAACCACTGTGCCACCAGGAAAGCCCAACACATTGTCTTTTGATAGGCATAAATTATCGTAGTTTTATTTATGGGAAAGTCTTGCTAGAATTTCCTGAGAGCGTGATGAGGACTCAAGCCAAGATGGGTATGTAGTGTGTCTGCACAGGAACGTGTGTGTGATTGTGTGGATGAGGGTGTGTGTATCTTAGACAGGATATAACAACATACATCTAGTTTTGACCAAGTGAAATAATTAGCAATTGTAAAAAGTAAAATGATTAAATTCATAGAAATTATTTCAGACTTAATGTTATACTGGTAAGATAATAAATAAATGGAATAATTTTTGAATTTTAAATTCTTAATGAAAGATAAAGCAATCTCTAGTTATATTAGAAGAAAATGGAAAAGCAATAAAACTTTCAGGTTTTTTGTCGGGCTTTTGGGTAGTCACTGGATCAATAAATCCAATTCCCAGTGTAAGGCAACAAACAAGAAAACAACCCAGTCACTAGAATTGGCATAACTATTTTCAAAACAAAGCAGAAAAAGGTGTGAACAGGGGGAAAAAGATTAGGAAAGAAATGAAATTTTGCTCCTCTGACACCAAGCTGCCATGTTTGTAAAGCAACAGTAAAAAGAAACAAGTGAAATGAAAATTAGATGGCAGAGTCGTGTATGTTGTAAAGAATTGGAGGAAATCCACCTTCTCCCCAGGAGGCTGTGTGTCTGGTGGACATGGGGCATCTTAGTTATTCTTGGTTCTCCAAGTCTCTCTAAGGCCCCCAAGGGCTCAGAGATGCAATTTCTTTCTTCTGTTTTGCCACACTCTTTCGAATTTAGCAAGAGGCCTTAGGAGCTTGCTAGCTCAGATGAAACCACTTGTAACTTGTTGTCCAGTTTGCAGATTAAAAAAATGCAGGTATTTGGAGAAGGTATTGTCTATTAGAAAGAAAATACTTCAAGGCAGTAATGGACATTAAAATAAACATACTGCTTACATCAAAATTATGCCAGAGTCTCTGTTTTGCAAGAGGAAATGATCTGACACTTTCATTTATTAGCAAAGGCATTGGAAATTTCCAGTATTTCACAAAATCTACTGGGATGACTGTCAAATTGGAAATGATCTTGCTTTTATGGACATAGTAAATGAGTGACTTCCTTTCAAGCAATTGACTTAATTAAAATGAATTTTGTCTTTTTTTTCCCTTCTAGTTAGAACATCACAACTGTGATTTCACAAGTATCCTGTTTTGAAATAGATTGTATTAACTCAGTTCAGTTGCTATAGCTCTTTGAAAGTAGAAAGGATGTCTTCTCTGTTTTTATCTGTCTTCTGATTGCTCGTAAAGATGATACAAAGTTAATCACTTTCATATGGTTTTGAAATTTCCTTCATATTTACTGTCCTTATATCTACCTAAAAATTCCTTTTGCTTTCCTTTTTACTGTGAATATAAAACTTTTTTGCAATGAATTCAGTCTGGTGTTTCTTGTGTATATATTTATCTTGGTTGTAAGCCGTGAAATATAAGTATTCTTTTTGCTCTGGGTCCCATATTGTTTTATTCATCCTATTCATGACTTTTTTTCTCTGAATTTTATAGTATTTGGAACTCAATTATAGCTGATAAAGTTGTCCCCATTCTTTTTCAGGGGACAGAGTGTACTTAGATTTAGCAATGCCATGTTTTAGTAAAGTATGGACAATTCAATCAGTGTGACACTCCAGCTTTCTTTCTTAAAATTTGCTTTGGCTTCATGCCAATCCAAAAGTGAACATGGAAGATCTCCTAATAATTGTTTTCCTTTCCTTACTGACTTGTGATAGAACGTGATATACATCTTTTGGTTCCATGCATTTAACAATGCCTCAAAAATCTCAATGTATGTAACATAAAAGTTACCATTTTAACCATTTTAAACGTACAGTTCCGTGGTATTAATTAGTACATTCCCATTGTTGTGCAATCATTACTACCATTCATCTCCAGAACTTTCCTATCACTCCAAACTGAAACTGTGTACCCATTAAACAATAATTCCCCATCTGCCCAGCCCCTGGTAACCATTATTTTACTTTCTATCCCTATGAATTTGACTCTTCTGGGTACATAATATAAGTGGAATCATAAGGTATTTGTCCTTTGATGTAAATTTTCCCTTTTAAAATGGATTTTACAGCTTTAAGGAGATGACTTGGACTCCCCAGATTGCTTCTCCACTTACCTTCAGTTTCCAGTTCCGTCACCAGCCCATGGAGTATGGCGGGAGAGCCACTACCCATTAGCCCCGGTAAGGCCGTACCTCAATTCACTTCGTCAAAGACGTTCATTTTGCATCTTATCATGCCGATAGAATATATCACACTCATATAAAGAATAGTTTTAAGTTATGTAAGTTAAGGAAAGCAAAATGTATTGAAATAATGAATTAACTGAAATGATTCCCTCTGTATCTTGCGTGTGTGCGTGTACTCAGAAAGGAAATTATTTTGCTTGGTAACATTAATAACTAATCTCCATAAGTCATAGTATGGTTCACAAAGGACTTTTGTGCAGACACTTTCCTATCAAACATGGTTAATGTTTACTAGTTAACTTAGTAATGTTTATCCCCACATTTAGATGCTATAATTCAGGCTCAGTGAGATTCACTCCCTCACATTCACGAGGCAAGTGAGTGGTGCTGCTGGGCCCCAGTGCAGTCCCATTGTGTTGACTGCCACCTCCTAATTACCCCCCAATGGCACAGGAAGCCCCGTCTGGGCTGCGTGGAGTCCCAGTCTGGTGCGCTAATCAGCAGATGCAGTGCTGGCCTTCTTTTAATTTGACCTTCCAAGAGACCTTCCCCTGTGTCCAACACCCTGCTACTCACTCTAAGGACCAGACACTTGACCTGCACATTGTGAGGCTCCGTGAGGGTCAGAAACTTCCCATGTCTGGCAAACAGCTTCCCTCAAGCTGCAGTCATTAAGGATCAGGAACTCTTTTCTCTCACCAAAAGTGGGTCACATTACAGATAGTGGGGAGAGATAGTGTGGAACTCGTTCGGAGTGGCAGCTGACCAAGTTCTGCTGCTGGCAACAAACGTG
Source organism: Globicephala melas (assembly GCF_963455315.2). NCBI lineage: Eukaryota > Metazoa > Chordata > Mammalia > Artiodactyla > Delphinidae > Globicephala > Globicephala melas. The sequence goes on along the minus strand of NC_083318.1, from coordinate 121,801,178 downwards.
GAAAACAGCCTTATGTTAAAGTCCAACATGAAATTGCAAACGATTAAAATAATAATAAAAAATGCTGCCAACGGTATTTAGAAAAAAACCTTTCAAAATGCAAGGAACAACGTGTAAAGCATATTGGTTTACTCTGTGATCTCTCAGCTGTATCTCTGTGCCTGGTCTGTACAGGAAACAGCGAAGACAAGAAGGTATGAAGCAGAAACCTCAGCTCTGTGCTTTCTTGACTCTTGGAGCCTCGCGTTCCCAAGAGTATTGTCAGAGTGGTTTAAAAAAAATTTTTTTTTAAATGTAGCTTGGCAGAGCTGTAGAAGTGTTTTATTTCTTGAACCCTTTCTGGACAAGTCTGTTGACAGAACCGTGTTCTGCTGGTCCGGCAGAGCTGCCAGGCGGGGAGACATGTCATGCTGAGTGGATTCATCCCTCAGTCCCTCCTCATTCGCTCTTATTTTCCATGGCACGTTGATCCTTTCTCATTTCCACTCCAAATTGATCCCTGTGTATCCTGTGTCAACCGGCACACTAATATTAGAGAAATATTTTGCTAATAATATCCTAGCTGTTCTGAATTCTCCGCAGCCTCTTTCATCCTATCTGCGTATAACGCTGATTGTTCTAAATCCCACTGTTTAACCTTGCTAATACACGCTCGACCGCTTAGCTTTCTGTTCAACCTGTTGATCGAGAGATTCACCAAACACCCTGACTCCAAAGAGTTCACATGTTTGCAAAAAGTTGTTTTTATTGAATGACATTTTATTTTAACAATTTGAAAGGTAATTATTTTTAAAAATCTATAGTGGTTTGCTAATTTGTTAATGTTGCCCAATGTGCTTAGGCGAGTTGAAATCGTTTTTAATAGTTTTAATAGTTTTTAATTATCAAAAGATACTTACCTTCGTGGAATGGCTCAAAAGACTCTCTTTCTAACTAGCTGTGCTCCACTGCATGAGTTGCTAGACCTTTCCAGACATGTATTCTGCATCAAAAATAAGGAGTGGAGACTTTCACTTGCCCCTGGGCATTAAAATGCAACAGTTTTATGAATTTATAAGGTAAAAAAGTAAACTTGGCCTGTTGCCTGAGGACTCCTATAGCAGTTACATTTCAGATGCTCTTGGCTGTGTATTTCTAGAAATCAACTTCCTCATTAGTCCTCTTTCAAGTTGTTTTGAAATTCAGTCTCTGTATTTCTTCTGTCTCCTTTCCACTGCAGTCCAGCTCAAGTTGTTTATTTCTAGAAGCCAGAAGCTTCTCTATGTGTTTTGAAACCAAGCTCTATCAGCTACTGAGAGCTACATGTGGAATTTCAGTAAGGGGATTTCATAAAACAGTAACTGTTAAGGCAGTGAGCTTCTGTCCTTTGTTTTCCTTTTTAGACCATTGAACCATTGTCAGACGTGATTTCTGTGTTTTGTTTGAATTGGGGGACTTGGTTGATGTGAATATTTTGTTATTATACATTAACTTGATCTGGAGCATGATTTTTTAAAGAGTTCTGTTTGAGTAAGGATGTTTCTATTATGCCCGAGACCTCGTTTTTCTACGGAAATGTGCTTTCAAATGTTATAATGGAAGTCTATTGGCAAACAGGATTAAAATGAAAGCATTTCGTTCTGAAAGCAACTTTTCAATAATACTACGTCTAAGATCTTGATACGGTTTTTAGGCTTTTTCTATCTCATGAGGTGGTTTATAAGTTTGAGAGAAAAGTCTATATTCCTTAGAGACAGAATACTTCTACATATTTCATGAAGGAAGATGTCTAGACTTTAAATTTGGTAGCTTTGGACTTTAATCTCATCCCGCCCTTAGCTGAATGACCTTAGACAAGTCATTTGGCCTCTTTGAGCCTCAGTTTTTTACCTGTAAATTGAGGACAGTAATAATTACTTCCTAAGATTAGAGCTAAATACAATCTAGCCCACAGGACACACTTAAGAAATGGGATGAATGGGATGAATGATTTTCTATTAAGCGATGGGAGAGTTTTTAGTTCTCCTAGGCTTGGGGTACTATTTATTTTTTTCCTTTGGACTTGAAGTAAGAATTCACTGGGTACAACTGTGCAATTTAACGATCACTTAATAAATTTGGCTTTAAATGATATCTACCAATGGTTTCCTTCATACTTTTTAGCACAGCCTCAGCCTTCTTAAAAATTAACTGTCAGCAAAGCAAGTGAACGGTGTATCAGAGGCTTTCTTTTTCTTTTTTTTTTTAACCCAAACAATACTACCAGTATATAATTTGAGTTCCCCTTATATACTTCATTTCCTTCTCTGCTGGTTTTCTGATCTGAATAAAAAACACTTCTCTCTTTTTCTCTCACTCTCTCCTCCATGTTTTTCTTTTTTCCTCTCGTTTACCATGTATTTATTGAGTGTAGTTACTGGCCAGACACTGTTCTAGGTCTTGTGGTAGAGCAGTGAACAAACTAGGAGGCTTCCTTTAAATGAGAAGGTCAGAGAGGGTAGCATTTAGGCTGAGCAATCTTTATAATATAACATTTAATATGACATACATTTCTGAGGAAGTCCATCATTTTTCTGAAACATAGAGAAAGTTTGCAATATGAAGCAAAGTACATACATAACGCACATATGTAATCTCTTTTTCTCTCTCTCTGTCTCTCTGACTAGATACCTAAACAAATTCTGATGAGTAGGGGCATTTCAGGAAGCCAGAGAGAGAAGGGAAATTTAGAGATTATATTCTAGGCTGATGAGGAAAAATGAAGTGCAGAAGGTCTAAATACATGCCTATGTTGACGGCGCCAGAGTTGAAATTTAAACCAGGGCTTGTGATTCTTACTTTGGTGTTACTTCTTACAAACTCCACTGCCCCTGAATCTTTCAGAGGTCCACCAAATTTGACTGAGTTGGCAGGAGAGGTAGAAAGCACTTACCATATTCTGGGAGCCATGCTCAGTGTTGCAAGCAAAAGATGATCCCTGATCTCATGGTGTTTATAGTCAAGTGGAGAAGACAAACCGTTAAGTTAGTCCCGGTGCCTGTTATGTTTCAGGTATTACCTGGGCCCAGAATGGGATCTAGTGCTTAACACAATTTAATACTTAAGTTTACAAAAGTCAGTGATTTTGTTCATTTTTTCATTCTTGAAGGAGGATGTGATAATATTGCAGGACACCAGGATATGGTTGAACCAATATTCACCGACAGCCTATTATGTACCAGGTATTATACTGAAAAGTAGGGTATAATACTTACGATATTGAACTTGAGTCCTGCTCTCATGTAGATTACATTCTTGCAGAAAGGTAGAGATTAAGCTTCTAAACACGTGATTATTTATATAAGTATATAAATAATTAAAGTGCTTATGTTTTTTTTGCATATGTTATAACAATCCTGTGAGCTAGTTACTGGTTATGGCCCATCACTTAGGACGCCCCCCTTCACCACAGGATCATAAGGCTTTTACAGCATCATCTTATTCTCCAGCAGCATTCCAGTAGGAGTCCAGCAAAACTTGCATGGCTGCCGTTTTCTGTTGTTATCCTGGTATCTACATGAACGGGGGCAGTGCGGCCTTCTTACCCTTTTAACAAGGATTTCTGACACCTCCCGTCAGATGATCACACTGCTGCCCTTCGTAACTCTAACTTGGGTCTAAACCAATCCTTTTCCCTTATGGGCCAGCTGTTAGTCTGCAGAAAAGGAGACGCTCATAAAATTTATGGACTTCACACTTGCGTAGCACATTTCTATTGAGGAATTCAAGGCACTCGATTTTTTATTGCCTTTCATTTAAAATAACCCTGAGATTTAAGGTGAAAATGGTATTTTTCTTGCCTACAAAATGGAGAAGCCTGAGCACAGGGTCCCATCCTCCATGCTCCGGCTCTGTTCCTACAAAATGGCACCTAAGCTGATGCTTGCAAATCAAGCAGGTGACAGTGGTGATACAGTTTGCAAGGTAAAGAAATCCTATAGTGAAAGTGCTCGTGAAACATACGAATTCTCCTGTTTTTTTTTAATGAAAAATTCAGCTTTATGTATGCTTGGCTGAAGGAAGTAAGATGTGCCTAAACTACATTTCTTGGACTAGAATTGTTAGTAGAATCTTCAGTCCAGGGCCCTTTGTTCTGGATTTTGTTGAAATGTCGGTGACAAATGAACTTCCATTTGCCTATGGAAAAGATGATCTAAGCTCCTAAGGCTCGTCAACAAGACTTTTTAGAATCTGCATATCACCTGTATTTCCAATCTTATTTTTCTGCTCTTGGCTATATTTCTTTACCCAATTAAAGTATACTTATGGTTAGTTCTGGTGGCCGCAGTTCAGCACATTGGCCGGTAGTACTGAAAGCTGTAGGCTCACCCTGCACCAATAAGCACAAAGTTTGGCAGGAGTATAAGGAAATTTCTTCTTCTGAAACAGAAAATATTCTGCTCCTCTGAGCCTTAAGTGCCTGGAGTGGGTCCTTGGGTGCCCCTCTGTCCACAGGCATCTGCCTCTCCTTTGCCCCCCAGGAATCTGCCCTGCAATTTCCTGTTGGACTTGAGCCAAATCAGAATCTGTCCTTTTCCAGTCAATTGGTGCAGACACCAATAGTCTCTTCTTGACCTTCCACAATTTTCAAGTTCCTCAGAACAATCATTTTAGAATAAAATTTGCTCAGGGACTGATTCATATTTCAGATTTATGGTGCTGTTCTTTATTGATATTCACTCCTAAGGTGATCTCATCTAGTATCGAGACTTTAAGTACCATCTATGTGCTGACACTCCCATATTTATATCTCTGGCCTGGACCTTTCCTCTGAACTCCAGACTGGATTTCCAGTCACCTACTTCACACCTCCACTTGGTGTCTAAAAACATCTCACACCTAACATGTCCAAACAGAAATTCCTGTTTTTCCCACCAAACCTGTTTTTTTCGAAGTCATCTCCAACTCCATGAATGGCAACTTCATTCTTAAGTTACTCAGTCCAAAAACTTGGGATTATTCTTTTTTCCTTCTTTCACAACCCTTATTCAACTCCTCAGCAATTCCTATCAGATTTACTTTAAAAAATGTTTCCGAAATCTGATCCCTTTGTGCCAACACCACTACCAAGCTGGTCCAGGACAACATTGTCCTTCATCTGAATTATTGTAATAATATTCTAACTGGTCTCCATGTCTTTTGTCACCATGGAGTTTCCTGTGTGATCCTTTAAAAATGTAAATCAGAATCAAACCTTCTGGAATCTTCCCAACATATGGAGGTTAAAACAAAACCCTTAAAATAACCTACAAACCCCTATGATACGTACAACCTTCCTACCTCTCCGTCCTCATTTTCTAATAGTCTTTCTCTTGCTCTGTTCCAGGTACTGGGCTACTTGCTCTTCCTCCACAATGCCAGGCACACTGTAGTTTCAAGGTCTCTGTATTTTTTGTTCCCTTTTCCTGAAATGCTCCTTCACCAGATTGTCACAAGGTGACCTTCTATATTTGTCTTTCAACTTTCAGATTCTGCTAACTGCTTCCTCCTTTCATTGCCACCTTTGGACTAGGGGTGGTAAGCAAAGAGTCTGGAATGATACATTATCACTTGTGATTCTTCCTAAATCTCATTTTAGTAAATTGTCCTTTTGTTATACGCCTCCTTTGAATTATTCTAATTTGAATGTGCTCTTTCCTGTTGTGACCCTGAGTGATGCAATAATTAGTATTACATTTTGTATTTATTGATACTGGAAGTGGCCACAGGAAATAGGCCTTCCAAATGGGACTGTGATATTGAGTTTCTCCTAAATTCATGGAACACAGAGATAATCATCCTGCTAAGGGAAAGTGGATACAGAGGTATTTCTATTACCCAATTTGTCATCACTGATGGTGGTAGAGAATGATGTGCAGTTGGAGGGGATAGAAGTGGGAGATCACTATGGCAACAATAGAGATTATAAAGCATGTGGAATAAGCTGACTTCGTTTTTCACTCAAGGGCTTACTTAGGAGAAAAAGAAATTAGGAGATACAAATTTATATAACACATATGGAGAACAAGAAACTTTGAAGGAGTTATTCATCTTCTACTGTTGCAGGACCTATTTGTCCAAGGCACAAGCCCAGGATGTGATTGTAAGAAGTGGGAGACTGCAGCGTCGCTCAAATTCTCCAGTATGTCGTTTCTCAATTAAAAAAAAAAGCTGGTAGAAAATGAGTTGTACTCTGAGGCAGGGGATTTGGACATTTGAGCAGACATTGGGATGAGAACTTTGATCCTCCAAATTCTCTTGAAATTCTCTTGCCTGGGGAGGTAGTCTCTGCTCCATCCCCTCCCTCTGAATAGTCTTCTTCTGCATAAAGGGTTTTCAATGATTGAACCTAAGGCAGTTACCTCGTAACCTGGTGCTGATTTCCCTTAGGACCCAACATCATCAACTCTTATTCTTTCTAGACCTATAATGATAGTTATTTTCTAACCTAGCACAGTTTAAGAAATTCAAGACCTGACTCCATGAGGAAAGAGCATGTAGAAAAGGAAAGAAGAATCAACCAATCTCTATCAGCAGATGCCTGTTTAGTCAAAACCTTTGGGAGGACCCAAAGGGCGCACCATTCACCAAAGGATTAAGAAATGTATTGGTGTGGGGACAGCTGCATGCTTGAAAAGTTCTGTGATGGCTCCTTTTAGGAAAGAGATGATGGAGGGGATGATGCAGTGTAATGGGTTCACTGACCTCAATGAGAATAGTGGAAACCTTAGATTTGTAGAGGATGTTTAGTAGCAATTAACTGTCAGAGACAAGGTGGGTGCTATAATAAGCCACAGGGTTTGAATGATAATCATAAATTTGGATCTGAGGGGTCTGTGACAATGCTGATTTGATGAGGAAGTCCCTAGTAATGAAATAGATGGCAGCCTACTAATGGGCTGTTTGACATATGTAAGTGGAAAAATTATTGGCCCACAGTACAGAAACCTAACTTGAATCTTTGAGGTGAACTTCATGCCTTCTATCCATTTTCTAAATCCAAATTGATTCATATACCTGAAGTCTCTTAACTGAGGGGTAGTCCACATCCCTTTGAGGAAAGACATTGTAATATGGACTTATCAATCCTGTAAATCTCGTCCCAAGACTTCCCTGGGAGCTCTGAAATAATTTATTATGGTGACTGTGCACTGAGAAAATGATGAATGCCCACACTTCCTGGGGGTTATTTTTGTCTATGAACTGAAGTGAATCCCCTAAGACTAAAAATTCCTTTTGTCCTAATAAGCAGGGGCTCACAGAAACCAAGAAGAGATGGAATCTTGGCTCACATCTAATAGTAGTTCTCAGAAGACTGGGGATAAATACTACAATTAATTCCTTATCTAGAAAGTTTAGGAGAATTAATTTGTTTAAGAAGAGACAAAGTTCCCATATTGGTACACTGACCTATGAAGTGGGGGACGTTATGATAGAAAAGATCAATAGAAACCCCTGAAATGGGCTCCCCTGCTCCACCAATAAGATGATGAACCAAAACAATATCTCATTTCTGAGGATATTCTAAAGATTAGTGTCACTATCAAAATTTTAAGAAATGAAATCATGGCTGTGCTTACCACATATTACTGAACATGCCTATTTGGTTGGTACAAAAGCCGGATGTATCATGGAGAATAACAGTAAACTATAGCAAACTTAATCATGTGGTGATTATATTTGCAGCTGTATTATCATTCCATTTCAATCAGTGAGGAAAATCAGAAGCAGTTCGCATTTACATGGCAGGGATTACAGTATACAGTTACTGTTTGGTCCAGGTGCTATGACAACTCCCCTACTCCACGTTATAATATAATCCAGATGGACCTTGATCACCTTATTTCACTAAACATCTTACTCGCCTACTACATAAAGGTGACGTTGCTAACTGTGTCTGGTAAGTAGGAAGCAGCAAGCACTCTAGATATCTTAATAAGACATATGCATTGTAGAAAGCAGGAATGAAAACTATAAAATTTCAGGATCTGAAACACGAGTGGTCCAGTAGGCATAATGTGACCTCCTTTCTGAAGTAAGGGGCAAGTTGCTACACCTTACACAAAACTCATCACTTAGAAAAAGGTATATACCTAGGACCAGTTAGGATTTTGCAGGCAATGCATATATTTGAGTATGATCCTACTACCTATGTATTGGTAATTTATAAGGTTACAGGTTTTGAGAGGGAAAACTATAGCAAGAATGGGCTCTGTAGCAAGTCTAGATTGCAAATACAGGCTGTTCTGATATCTGGGCCTCTTGATACAGGACACATGAATAAAGGAAGTATTTGTGGCAGACAGAGATGCTCTTTGAGCCTCTGGCAAATTCAATAGGAAAATCAACAGCATAGATACCCAGGTTTCTGGAATAAGGCCACGTCCTTCTTTACTGACAACTATTTTCCATTTGAAAAGCAGCTCCTGGCTTGTTACCAGGCACTAAATACTTGACCATGGAAAGTAAAATGACTATGCAATCTGAACTTCCCATTATATCTGAAGTACTATTTCAGCCACAGAAATTAACACTGGACATAAACAACAATTTTATACTATAATTGAAGTAGCATACACAAGTCCAGTCCTAAGCATATTCAATCAACTGCAGGAGCTCAGACTCAGTATTGTACCTGCTTCTACTGCTTTGCCATCTTTCCCTCATTCACATCTATGGCTTCACGGAGAGTTCAAAATGACTAGTTAACTGTGGAAGCAAAAGCATGGACCTGATTTAGGGATAGATCTGCGTGCTCTGCTGGCATCAGCTGAAGAAGGATGGACTTTGCAAAACAATCACACTCAGTGGTGACCCTGAAAGACAGTATGATGGAGTTATTACCACTCCATGATAATACAACAGCTCATGGGACTTCATATGTCTCCTGAGATAAGAATATGTATTTTTCAACTAATGAAGGACAAGAATGAGTGGTGAGGGACAAAGCACATAGGCTGTGCTGAATACCTCTCATATGAAACTGCAGATCAACTTTTCCCCTTCTGAATTTCCATCTCTGCCCAGGGAGACTGATTAGTGTGGTTATGTCACAAGCTTCTCCAACATTCAGCTGAGTAAGGCCAGTAGGGACCACAGGCAGATCAGAACTAGGGGGAGGTCAGTGTGTTGATTCCCATGGCTCTTTTCTCGTGAGTTCACTTTAAACTAGCTGTGTCTCTTGACTCAACATCACTCTTTATTTCAAGGTAACTATTTCTACATGATTCTCCCCTTTCATGATCTGGTAACTAGTCCCTCCCTTGTCCTTTTAGGCCTATGGGTGATTACAGTACTGTTCTACCCAACTCTGAGTTAACACACCACCCTCGTGTTCCGATCCATCCTACCTACACCTTTGTAAATAGAATCTTCGTTTTAAAAAATCCTCTAAAATTTTCCAATTTGAGAGTACCATCTGTTTCCTATTGGGAAATACACCTCATGCAGTCATCTTTCCTCTCAGCTACACACTGTTTACTATTTAGAGCTCATGCGTTTGCAAGTGACAAAAATATTCCAGCTAACCTTGCTTAAGCTAAAAAGCATAGGAAGTTATTAGCTTGCATCACTAGAAAGCCCAAGGGATAGCAGTTCTGTCTCCAGGCACGGTTGAATCCAAGAGCTCACATGATGTTGACAGGGCTCTCTCCTCTTGGCTCTACTTTTTGTTCCTTTTTAAGCAAGTCCTTTCCACAAAGTGACAAATATGGACACTGGCAGTTCTGGTTTATAGTGGCTTCACAGGTTGCGGTCCCAGGAAAAAGAGCATGAGAGATAGTGCAAGTGTCCTAACGCCTGTCATGATGTGATTCCAATGGTGAACTGCTGGGTGTCGCTGAGGTTGCTTCCCTGGCTGTCTCATTGGCAGTCACATATGAATAAATGAACAGATCCACTGCAGTTTGACCGAGGAGTGGCTGTGAATAGAAAAGAACATTGCCTGACTCAGAGGAGTACCATCTCTCAATCCTCAATTAGAGCTCATTCTCTTTGAAGTAGTATAGACTTGAAAACAAGGAAGGATGCTGATAATAGAGTGACTAGGGCAAACTAACGGCCAGCTTCTGTTTTGACTGGAATGCTCTTCTTGCTAGAATGTGGCATCACTTGTCTGCCTCAGAAGAAAAGCTGATTCAGCAAATCCATTTGGAATGGCCTCTCAGCCTCCATCTGATTGCCAAGTTCAATAGTATTGTAAAGAGGGATTCCCTTGGGTAAACAGTGACGTAGATTTGTTCTAAGGACTTTATAAAAGGCAAAAAAAGCCTTTTGGCAATGTTGCGTTTCTTCTTTCTGCAGATATGACTTGGAGCAGTTTGTGTGAGCTCTTGGGGTGAAGGGAACTGGAAGGGAGCAAACCTTGTCTAGGATGGAGCATGTACTCCACCCTCTGTAATACAGAATAGATAACACAGCTGGATTATAGCAACAAAGGGAACAGACAGGTAGGATGGAGTGAGCTCCTGAAGGGAAGAGCCCCCATTAACGTAATTAGTAGAGCCATGGAAAACCTTGGGGGTTTCTTATTAAAGTACAACGTGAGAGTGGCAGGCATGGAAAATAGCTTTGGCCATGGTGTTAAGAGACTGGCAGGAAAGAGGTTATTACTGTCCAAGAAAGGAGTGCTGGGGGGTCTAGACATGGGAATAAACAGTTTATTGGAGAGAAAGTAAGACAGAGAGGTAAAGAAATTGCTCTCTGCTGCAAACAAAATAATATGTGCTAAGAAATAGTAGACAGAACTCATTTGCCTCTTAAATTCTTGTTTGCACACATCAAGCCAGGAATCAAAGTCCTATAGAAAGACACATTGCATCTTTCGTAGAACATATAACATTTTGTGACTGGAGCTTTTAGCATCCTTTACTCAACAGATTTTTGTTAAATTCTTTATTGACTACTATGTATTTAGTAGCTACTAGGACAGGTAGTGTAATAATACAATAGAAAAATATGGATTTTGGTGTCTGGTAGGATGGGTTTTAAATACCTATTCTGTCACTTACTAGCTTTGTGCTTTTGGCCAAATATCTGAACTTCCTGTGTTAAAGGCAGAACACAATTGCTACCTCATAGGATTGCTGTGGATATTAAATTAGATAGTGCATACCAAGTGGTTGGTACAATAATCACTCAACAAATGGTTGTTGATAGTATTACTGATTCCTTAATGAAAAAGGAACTGTTAGAACCAGAATGGCATCATAGTTAGTTGCCATGTATATCAATGTTTATTCCCACTTCTCTTTCCCCACAACCATAAATTATTTGAACAAACTGAGCCTGTTAAGGTTCAACACTTTTTACTTTCGTAGCCTTTTGGGAAAGGAGTTTGTGGCTTCTCCGTGGTGTAGCTTAATCCCCCATTGGGATCAAAAGGTGGTATATACTTTGTCTGTCAATCTGGCTCACAGCCTTCACCAGAGGAGACATAGACTACCTCTGCTAAGGAAAATAGCTGTAGTGTGAAATTTCTGGTTGCCAGCATGGGTGTGTTCCTATTCATCCCAATAGCTCAATATTTTCATTGTGTATTTAAATGTCAGTGTAGCTTAACCTCTTGGATCTCCCCTCATTTTGCCACCAGATAAGCCACTGGTGCAGAACTTGTTGTTTATTGCTGTTGCTGTTGTTACATTAGCAGATGAGAGGGGCACATTTAAATGGCATATTTGTGCCCTTATTTTAATGGAGTGAGTTAGCTAGGAGGATGGTGCTATAGCAACTGGTTACACAAGTGTGCCGGCAGGAGAAAACTTCTGAGTTAGGGGAAAGTGTCTCTTTTTTTAACTTTCATGCACACTCTTTAAAACATGGTTACAGCAAATTGTTTCCCCCTTTGCTATTGGTATCTCAAGATAGTTTTTCAGTTTAAAATTTGACTTATTGAAATCACATTTTGAAAGTTGGAACTTAGAATCGAATATAAGAAAACGCTTTTCTTGATCATTTTTTAATCAGAGAAAGTATATGGTGGCTGCTGTTCATGGATTATCCATTTCGGAAATTATCTGTTTGCTTTTTGCTCTTTCTAATTCAGAACTATGTATCCTGCTTTCATTTTCTTCTCAGTTACTTTGTACTTACAACTTCTTTCTGATTTTCCTAGGTACATAAAAGAGAAATCTTGAGATGTGCATAAGAGCAACACCAAACAGGGACACAGGTATGTAGAGCAGAAGGGCCTCATTAAAATTATATTGTTGTTTTTTAAGTTACTTAAAAATGAATAATGACCTTTTAAAACTCAGAACATTTTTTGGTTTTAATTAATACTTTTATGTCTTTGTTTAAAACCTCCATGCTGGACATTTTCAGGTTGCAGGGAAGAGAGGCATGCTCAGGGTATCAAAGGTCACAGTGTTTATGGGGAAAAGATGTCGAAGCGAACGCAAAATCACTAGAGTTCTTGTGACCTGATTCTTGGTCAGATTTCAGGAACTGGTGCCTGTAAATCTTCCATCACTATGGTGTCTCAGATACTCCACCTCTATTTCTATTACTTCTCCTTCTCCTGCCATTAAGGACCAACTGACCCTGTGAAACTCAAACTTTGTGAGTTTAATCCTGTGAAGACAGACTGTGGGATGGAAACTGCAAGAGGAGATATGGTTTGATGCCCTTTGTGAACACCTCTTCTGCATCAAAAAACCTGGTTCACCTGTGGCTCAGGTACCATTCTTTGGTCCAATCAGCTGTGGCCAGAAGAGCAGGATTACGTACATAAGGCATGAGATCACATGCCTGAAGGGCCATCTGGTACAACTTATGGTGTCTTATGCCTATTACCTCTTTCTTAGCAAAGGACACGGTCATGGCAAATGTTCAAAGCAAGATAAAGTCCTCTTCAGTGTATGTCGTAACTCAAAATGCAGAATCTAGAAATTCCAAGAACTTAAAACACATACCCTTCTTCACACCCATTAGATGACTGCTATTAAAAAACCAGAAAATAACAAGTGTTGGCAAGGATGTGGAGAAACTGGAACCATTGTGCACTGTTGTTGGGAATGTAAAATGGTGCAGCTCCTGTGGAAAACAATGTGGTGGTTCCTCAAAAAATTAAAACTAGAACTGCCATACAATTCAGCAATTCCACTTCTGGGTATATATACAAGAGAACTGAAAACAGAAGCTCAGAGATATCTGTGCACTCATTTTCATAGCAGCACTATTAAACTATGCACTTCCACTAAAAGGTGGAAGAAACCCAAGTGTTCATCAATGGCTGAGTAGATAAGCAATAGAATATTATTCAGCCTCAAAACTAAAGGAAGTTCTGACACATGCTACAACATGGATGAAACTTGAGGATATTATGCTAAGTGAAATAAGCCAGTCGCAAAAGGACAGTACTGTACCATTGCACTTCTGTGAGCTACCTACAGTAGTCAGATTCATAGACAGAGATAGTAGGATGGTGGCTTCCAGGGTCTGGTGGAAGGGGAGAAGAATGAAGAGCTATTATTTAACAGATGCAGAATTTCACCTTCACAAGATGAAAAGATTTCTGGAGATGGATGGTGGTGATGGTTGAACAACAATGTGAATGTAGTTAATGCCACTGAACTATGCGCCTGAAAATAGTTAAGATGATAAATTTTATGTAAAAAATTTTTGAAATGGCAAAATACCCCACACACATCCAAAAGACACTGGAGTCACACATGTGCACATGCACGTGTGCGTGTGCGCACCCACCCACCCACCCACACACACACACACACACACACACTATCACACCTATGGAAGAGTTAGCTCTGAGTAGTGGTAACGTGGGCAGACCAGTCTATAATCAGGCTGCCTGGGCTCAAATACTGCCTCTAGCATCTGACAGCTGTATGTCCCTAGACGACTTAACCTCTCTGGGCTTCAGTTTCTTCATCTGTGAAACAAGGATAACACGATTTAACTCATGAGGAAAATCATGAGGATTACTTGAATTAATACAGCATTTAGAATAACCTCAGAAACATGCCATGTGCTCAGGAAATGATAGTTGTTCTTACTATTTGGGTATGCATAAAATGCGATACTTTATTGAGTATATCAAAGATGGGTGACTTTGGCAAGCGCAAATTCTTTTACAATCTGAAATAAGGAATTTCTAATAGAAGGTACTAATATCCTAAATGTGAAAGAACAAAAGCTCTTTGTTTTGGGAACATAATGGTTTTGTTTCTTTAGGTCAGAGATGTCCACGAATAAACCCACATATTGTATTCTAAGTAAACATTGTCTTTTGCTTGTAATTATTTTCAGTCTTGCCATTCTCTTAAAGAAAATGTATTTCAACATTGGATATTTTGCTTTCTCAGTTTCAGACAATAGAATTTTTGCTAGCTTTTCTCTCTCAGTTTTTCTGGGTTTGTATTTATTGTAGAATGATTTAGTGAGCTTCTGAAACATGGCTGGGCATATCTAATTTTGCAAACCAGACTAGGCTAGACACAGAGGGATCATATTTGCATAATGGCCACAGTACAGCTAAACTTAAAGCATTTTCCTTTGTATAACAATGATATTCAAATCATTATGCTGCTCAGAAAATAGCAGTAAACTAACCCAGTCAGGTGTCCTAGTTTAATATAACACACTGTGGTCCTTTTCTCCCTCAACACACCTAATGAGTATTCTGTTTTTCCAGTTTTTCATGTCACAGTCCACATAGGGCATTTCAAATGATCATGTGTGTGTGTGTGCTAGTTTGTGTATAGGAGAGTCTTGTTTGAAACAGAATACTTTGTTTTCCTGATTTGTTTTTATATCTATTGCAATTATTTTCTCAATCTGTATTCTTTTTGAAAATTTTAATTTAATTAATTTATTTTTATACAGCAGGTTCTTATTAGTTATCTATTTTATACATATTAGTGTGTATATGTCAATCCCAATCTCCCAATTCATCCCACCACCACCCCCTCCCCCCGATGCTTTCCCCCCTTGGTGTCCATACGTTTGTTCTCTACATCTGTGTCCCTATTTCTGTCTTGCAAACTGGTTCATCTGTACCATTTTTCTAGGTTCCACATATATATGTTAATATATGATATTTGTTTTTTTCTTTCTGACTTACTTCACTCTGTATGACAGTCTCTAGGTCCATCCACCTCTCTACAAATTACCCAGTTTCGTTCCTTTTTATGGCTGAGTAATATTGCATTGTATATATGTATCACATCTTCTTTACCCATTCATCTGTTGATGGGCATTTAGGTTGCTTCCATGACCTGGCTATTGTAAATAGTGCTGCAATGAACATTGGGGTGCATGTGTCTTTTTGAATTATGGTTTTTCTCAGGGTATATGCCCAGTAGTGGGATTGCTGGGTCATATGGTAATTCTATTTTGAGTTTTTTAAGGAACCTCCATACAGTTCTCCATAGTGGCTGTATCAATTTACATTCCCAACAACAGTGCAGGAGGGTTCCCTTTTCTCCACACCCTCTCCAGCATTTGTTGTTTGTAGATTTTCTGATGATGCCCATTCTCATTGGTGTGAGGTGACACCTCACTGTAGTTTTGTCTCAATCTGTATTCTTATTGATGCATTTAAATGATTTTTAAAAGCTTAGTAAATATGCATATATGACCAGTAACAACAGCAATTTGTGTCAGTGTATACAATGGTTTTAGAATAAGTGTCATGTGATTTCAAAATTTTCATTTTAATTAGATATATTGAGAATACAGATATTGTCCTGGCTACCACAATGTCGTGTTTTTCAATGGTATATGGAAAAATCTAAAATTATAGATTTTTGTTGTATTCTTTTTTTCTCTTGAATGATAGTTATGAGCATGAAATTTGGCATCATATAGACCCAGGCCACTTGCTCTGCTATCTGCTATTTGTTTGAATTTGGGGAAATGAGTCTTTCTAACCCTCAGTTTTCCTATTTATAAAGTAGGGTAATAATACCTATCTCTTAGTGTGGTTATTAGGATTAAATGTGAGATCATAGAATATGGCTTCCTTCTCAGGCTGGCTACTCATCATAGTGGCGAGATGGCTAGAAGCAGCTCCAGACTTACATCTGACTGGTTAAATAACTATAAAAAAGAGGGCTACAAAAGGCAAAGGACCAATATTCATTTGATTGTCTCAGATAACAGGTTAAAGTCCAATCTCTATGGCCAGAAGAAAGGCATATATGAAATGGTGAGTCTCAGGCCAACTATTTTTTTTTCAGTTTTTTTTCCTTTTAAGCTGCACTGAAGTATAATCTACATGTGATAAAATTCACCCATTCTATCATACCATTTGATGAGTTTTGATAAATGTATACTATTGTGGAACTGCCCACCACCAGATCAAGGTATAAAACATTTTCATCATCTCAACAAGTTCCTCTGTGCCTCTTATAGTCAAGTCCCTAGCCCCAGCTCCTGTCCATCAATGATGTATTTTTTGTCACTATTGTTTTATCATTTTCTAGAATTTCATGAATTAGATAATTTCATGAATTCGATTATTTCGTGATTTCTGATGAATTGAATCAAACAGTTTTTTATGTCTCCTTTCTTTCATTTAGCATTCTAAATGCTTTTCAGGTTAATCCATACTGCTGCCTATGTAAGTCATTTCTTTCTTTTCACATCTGGGTGGTAATCCATTCTATGGATATGGCACTATTTGCTTTTCCATCACTATTTGACCAATTTGGGTTGTTTCCAGTGTTTAGCTACTATGAATAAAGCTGGTATGAATGTCTATGACAAGTCTTGATATAGATGTATGGTTTTTTTTTTTTGGCAGGGGGGGAAAACCTAGGAGTGGGACGACTTTTTTTTTTTTTTTCATTTTAACATCTTTATTGGAGTATAATTGCTTTACAATGGTATGTTAGTTTCAGCTTCACAACAAAATGAATCAGTTATACATATATATATGTTCCCATATCTCTTCCCGCTTGTGTCTCCCTCCCTCCCACCCTCCCTATCCCACCCCTCCAGGTGGTCATAAAGCACCGAGCTGATCTCCCTGTGCTATGCGGCTGCTTCCCACTAGCTATCTACCTTACGTTTGGTAGTGTATATATGTCCATGCCTCTCTCTCGCTTTGTCACAGTTTACCCTTCCCCCTCCCCATAGCCTCAAGTCCATTCTCTAGTAAGTCTGTGTCTTTATTCCTGTTTCAACCCTAGGTTTTTCATGACATTTTTTTTTCTTAAATTCCATATATATGTGTTAGCATACGGTATTTGTCTCTCTCTTTCTGACTTACTTCACTCTGTATGACAGACTCTAGGTCTATCCACCTCATTACAAATAGCTCAATTTCGTTTCTTTTTATGGCTGAGTAATATTCCATTGTATATATGTGCCACATCTTCTTTATCCATTCATCCGATGGTGGACACCTAGGTTGTTTCCATCTCTGGGCTATTGTAAATAGAGCTGCAATGAACATTTTGGTACATGACTCTTTTTGAATTATGGTTTTCTCAGGGTATATGCCCAGTGGTGGGATTGCTGGGTCATATGGTAGTTCTATTTGTAGTTTTTTAAGGAACCTCCATACTGTTCTCCACAGTGGCTGTATCAATTTACATTCCCACCAACAGTATAAGAGGGTTCCCTTTTCTAGGAGTGGGACTTCTGGGTCATGTAATATGTATTTAATTTTATGTGAAACTGCTGGACTGTTTTCCAGAGTTGTACTATTTTTTTCCTTCTAACCAGTGATATATGAGAATTTCAGTTGCTGCACATCTTTGCCCATAGTACTTGGTATTGTCAATCTTTTAAATTTCAGCTATTGTACTGTGTGTTCTATATCTAGCTGTGGTTCTCATCGCATTTCCCTAATGACTAGTGATGCTAAGCATCTTATAATGTATTTATTTGGTGAAATTTCCTTTTAAATCTTTTCTTCTTTTAAAGATTGTGTCATATGTCTTTCAGTTATTAACTTTTAAGTATTCTCTCTATATTCAGAATGCAAACTCTTTATCAGATAGAGGTTTTGCACATATTTTCTCCAAGTCTGTGGTTTGTCTTTTCATCTTAATGATACTTCTTGAAGAGGAAAAATATTTAATTTAATGATATAAGTTATCATTTAAAAAAACATTTCATACTTTTTATATTCTATCAAATCTTTTCCTACTTCCAGGTCACAAAGATTTGTTTTCTATATTTTATTTTGGAAGTTTAAAATTTTATCCATTATGTTTACATCTGTAACCCATTTTGAGTTATATGTATATGATGTATGATAAAGATACACGTTCATCGTTTTGCTTATAGCAATCTAGTGTTCCAACACCATCCAACTCCAGCTTTCTTTTGATTAGTATTAATATGTACATCTTATTATGTCTTTTTCTTATTTGTAAGTGTGTTTCCTGTAGGAAGCATATAGTTGGTTTTGTTTATGTATAATTTGACAATCTCTATCTTTTAATTGTTGCTTTTATATCATTTATATTTGGTCTAATTCTTCCCCTCTTCTTGGCAGTATATCACCTATCATATTTTGAAGGCAGCAATTATTAAAACTTCACATTATGATTATTTCTCCTTACTCTGATTCTAGGCTACAGAGGCAAATTTATACTTAGAATTTTTCATTCCGTTGGTTTTCTGCAGGACTATAATAATGCAACCAGTAAGAACCACTGTAGTCTGCCTGAGAGTTATATTTCTAATTGTCAATCCATTCATTGATATTCCTGGTTACACAGCTGTCTTTGTAACCAGGGTTGGCCCCAGGAAACTATTCCTTTTGAGTGTGCTGATATCCTTTCAGAACTGAGGTTCATGCCTTTAAACATGATGATCCCACTGAGGTCCTACCACCCTTCGAGGCCCTGAATGGGTGTTCTGCCTTTCCAGATAACTCTCTCCATTTTTGCTCTAACTGAAAAACGAAGTCTGGCTTTAAATGAATGTTTCTTAAAGAGTAGTCTATGGAGCATTTCCATAAGAATCATCTGGGGTATATCTTGTAGTGTAGATTCCTGAACCCAGATTCAGGATAATGGAATTTATCTGTATTTTGACAAGCTCTCTAGGTAGTTTTTGTGCACACTTAAGTTTGAAAACCATCATTCTGTATCATGAACTTTGATAACTAAAGCTATTTAGCATGCATCCTCTTATTTATAAATTTTACAAGTGTGTCACTATATTAAAATCTTACAGAGATGATAAACATAGGCAAAATAGATGTTAAAGCATTGAAATTTAAAATAAATTAAAATGGAGGTTCTAATATTTTATACCTATCTTCCAATGGTCATTTGTATCCACTCACTTGGCAGACCCCTGTTCTAAACCTTGGGGGAGCTGGGTTGGCTGAGGTCTATTTTCAATAATTTTATATAAAAGAACTAACACAAATGCTCCAAATAAATTATTGGAGTGTTGATTCTCAACCATGATAATACCCAGCCTAATTAAATATGAATCTAGGATGGGACTCAGGCATAAGTTGTTTTTTTTTTTTTTTTGTAGTACGCGGGTCTCTCACTATTGTGGTCTCTCTCGTTGTGGAGCACAGGCTCCAGACGCACAGGCTCAGCGGCCATGGCTCACGGGCCTAGCCCCTCCGCGGCATGTGGGATCTTCCACGGACCAGGGCACAAACTCGTGTCCCCTGCATCGGCAGGCGGACTCTCAACCACTGCGCCACCAGGGAAGCCCAGGCATAAGTATTTTTAAAGGTTCCTACATCATCCCAATGTGCAAAAGGTTGAAGATGATGCTGTTAGAGCAATGCTTCTTAAACTTCAGGATGCATGGGAATCACCTGGAGAGCTTGCTAAAGTATGAATTCTTTGGCTCTACTTGCAGATAGGTCTAGGTGGGGCTGATTTTTGTGTTTTTAACAAGCTCCCAGGTGAAGCTGATGTCATTGGTCCGTGGTCAGTTAAACTGTATTATGGTGATGGTACAGCCTCTCTAAACTTTCAGACAGGTCTTCACCTCTGATAATATCACCTAATTTTAGTAATTAAAAACTTAGATTCAGGGCGTCCCTGGTGGTGCAGTGGTTGAGAGTCCGCCTGCCGATGCAGGGGATATGAGTTCGTGCCCCAGTCCGGGAAGATCCCACATGCCGCGGAGCGGCTAGGCCTGTGAGCCATGGCCGCTGAGCCTGCGCGTCCGGAGCCTGTGCTCCGCAACGGGAGAGGCCATAACAGTGAGAGGCCCACGTACAGCAAAAAAAAAACCAAAAAAACTTAGATTCATCCTATGCCTACATTAATGAATTGTTCTTTTGAGAAGAAAATATTACTTAAAAACAGTTTAATCATAGGCTCTATCTTACATATTTGAGAAAGACCAATTATCACTAACTGTATACTAGGTCATCCTCACCATATATTCTGTGACCTAAATTAGCATCATGGCCATATCATCTTGGCCATATGATGACCAGGACATATCAACAAGTTTATTAGCCTACATTTTCTCCTTTACTGAAATTTTTGTTTAATATCATATATTCTTGATATAAATGGGGCCTGATTCCTATGATTAAAGGTCCTTCGTTTTTCTGGATTTAGTCTTTCTGGACTTCATTGTACCATTTCTCAAATTGCAAAAATAGTCATAGAGGGGAAATAGGAGTGAGGAGACTTAGTTCTAATCTCACTTTGCCATTAATTCTCTGTGTAAATCTAAAAAATCTCATTTTAAACTTATTGAGCCTCATTTTCTTCATCTATAAAATAAGGAGTTGGACAAAATGAATATTTCTAAGTTCTTTTCCAGTTCTAAAATTGTCTTCTCTATAATTTTGTGATATACCAGACCCAGAGCAAAAAGATATTTATTCTGTGATTATATGTTGGTTCAATAATTCAGTACATTAAAGAAAAAGTAGTTAAAATGCCTAGCTTTCTGGAGTTTTAGCTTTTCAGCTTTTAGGGCAGAACAAATGCAATTAAAATGGGTATAGTTCCATAGTGGCTTTGCTTGATCCAGCTGTGGCTAGGAAACCTCTCCACAGAATCTACTTGAAATGATAAAAATCATGAGTTTCAGACTTCCTTGGCAAAACAAAAGGACTCTGTTGTGCTGGTAGAAATTTTGTTCTTCTGTAAAATAGTCTATGTGGCAAATAAAGTAACTTGATAACATTATTGCCAGATTCAAAAAAATAAGATTAGTGATTTTTAATAAGGGTACAAACTGGAACTTCTAATCTGTTAGCTCCATATGGCTGTTGGGTATTTGACAGTAACTTATGGCAAGGGAGAATTAAAAAGGTGGGATTTAGTTTATCACTGATATTAAGGATTAACAACCTAGTAACACAGTGATTGGAGAAAAATTGGTAACATTTTAGATTTTTTTTAAAAAGTAGATTATAGAACTCACTCTTAATTACTCAATAATTCCACATCTGGATATATTTCCTAAAGAAACCATTAGAAGCATGGTAAAAACTGCATTCATGAAGACATTGAAGTAGGTTTATATACACATACAATAGGAAAATACTGGATGCAGCCTGATGTCCAATAATAGAGCAGTTAAGTGAATTATTTCATCCATAGGATTGAATAATATGAAGACGTAAACCAAATTGTAATAATTATACAAAAACATTGAAAAATAGTTTTAATATGTTAACTGATGAAACCCAAGTTCACAATATGTACTATAATAATCATGATACAAAATCACGACGTAGAATAGAAAGAGACTATACAATTTACAATAGTTATATAAGGATTATGGGTGCCTTTTCCCTTTACTATTCTTACTTTCCATAATGTTTATGTGTTACCTTTATATCACAGGGGCTAAGAGTACAAACTTTGCAGCCATATGCCTGTGTTCAAACCTGGCTCCGCTTCTCAACACCTGGGTGAATTTGAAAAAGTTATTAACCCCTCCTGTCAGTTTGCTCATTTATAAAATGGGTATAATTTTAGCGACTTCTTCATAGGTTGTCAAGATTTAATGAATTACATATAAAATCTCTTAGATCAGAGGATATGGCATCTGGCAAGCTTTATGTAAGTGTTTGCCATTTATCATTGTTGAAAATAATGTGTCTTGTTTCATCTATAATATTGATATCTATTGATAGAAATATCCAGATTTTCTTTCTAAATTTAATGAGTATAAAAGTTCATTTCTTGTGGAGACCTTCAAGATGTCAGGGGAGCAAGACGTGGCGATCACCTTCCTCTCCACAAATACATCAGAAATACATCTATATGTGGAACACCCCCTACAGAACACCTACTGAACGCTGGCAGAAGACCTCAGACCTCCCAAAAGGCAAGAAACTCCCCACGTACCTGGGTAGGGCAAAAGAAAAAAGAATAAACAGAGACAAAGGAATAGGGACGGGCCATCGCCAGTGGGAGGGAGCTGTGAAGGAGGAAAGGTTTCCACACACTAGGAAGCCCCTTCGCCGGCGGAGACTGCGGGTGGCAGAGGGGGAAACTTCGGAACTGCGGAGGAGAGCACAGCAACAGGGGTGCAGAGGGCAAAGCGGAGAGATTCCCGCCCAGAGGATTGGTGCCGACCGGCACTCACCAGCCCGAGAGGCTTGTCTGCTCACCCGTCAGGGTGGGCGGGGCTGGGAGCTGAGGCTCGGGCTTCGGTCGGATCCAGGGGAGAGGACTGGGGTTGGTGGTGTGAACACAGCCTGAAGGGGTTGGTGCACCGCAGCCAGCCGGGACGGAGTCCAGGGAAAAGTCTGGACCTGACGAAGAGACAAGAGACTTTTTCTTCCCTCTTTGTTTCCTGGTACGCGAGGAGAGGGGATTAAGAGCGATGCTTAAAAGAGCTCCAGAGACGGGCGCGAGCCGTGGCTAAAAGCGCGGACCCCAGAGACGGGCATGAGACGCTAAGGCTGCTGCTGCCACCACCAAGAAGCCTGTGTGCGAGCACAGGTCACTATCCACACCCCCCTTCCGGGGAGCCTGTGCAGCCCGTCACGGCCAGGGTCCCGGGATCCAGAGACAACTTACCCGGGAGAACGCATGGCGCGCCTCAGGCCTGTGCAACGTCATGCCGGTCTCTGCCGCCACAGGCTCGCCCCGCACTCCGTGCCTCTCCCTACCCCCGGCCTGAGAGAGCCAGAGCCCCCGAATCAGCGGCTCCTTTAACCCCGTCCTGTCTGAGCGAAGAACAGACGCCCTCCGGCGACCTACACTCAGAGGCGGGGCCAAATCCAAAGCTGAGCCCCTAGGAGCTGTGAGAACAAAGAAGAGAAAGGGAAGTCTCTCCCAGCAGCCTCAGAAGCAGTGGATTAAAGCTCCACAATCAACTTAACGTACCCTGCATCTGTGGAATACATGAATAGACAATGAATCATCCCAAATTAAGGAGGTGGACTTTGGGAGCAACTGTAGACTTGGGGTTTGCTTTCAGTATCTAATTTGTCTCTGGTTTTATGTTTATCTTAGTTTTTAGTGTTTAGAGTTTATTATCATTGGTAGATTTGCTTATTGATTTGGTTGCTGTCTTCCTTTATATATATATGTATATATATATGTTTTTCCTTTTTCTCTTTTAGTGAGTATGTATGTGTATGCTTCTTTGTGTGATTTTTGTCTGTATAGCTTTGCTTTTACCATTGGTCCTAGGGTTCTGTCTGTCTGTTTTTGTTTCTTGTATACTTTTTAGAGCTTGTTATCATTGGTAGATTTTCTTGGTTTGGTTGCTCTCTTCTTTCTTTTTTTTATTACTTTTAATTTTTTTTCTTTTTAATAAATTAAAAAATTTTTTATTTTAATAACTCTTTCTTTCTTTCTTTCTTTCTTTCTTTCTTTCTTTCTTTCTTTCTTTCTTTCTTTCTTTCTTTCTTTCTTCCTTCCTTCCTTCCTTCCTTCTTTTCCTTTCCTTTCCTTCTTTTCTTTCTTTCTCCCTTTCCTTCTGAGCTGTGTGGCTGACAGGGTCTTGGTGCTCCAGTCGGGAGTCAGGCCTGTGCCCTGAGGTGGGAGAGCAGAGGTCAGGACATTGGTTCACCAGAGACCTCCTGGCTCCACGTAATATCAAACAGCGAAAGCTATCCTAGAGATCTCCATCTCAACGCGAAGACTCAGCTCCACTCAACGATCATCAAGCTACAGTGCTGGACACCCTATGCCAAGCAACTAGCAAGACAGGAACACAACCCCACCCATTAGCAGAGAGGCTGCCTGAAGTCATAATAAGGTCACAGGCACCCCAAAACACACCACCAGATGTGGTCCTGCATACCAGAAAGACAAGATCTAGCCTCACCACCAGAACACAGGAACCAGTCCCCTACACCAGGAAGCCTACACAACTCACTGAACCACCCTTAGCCACTGCGGGCAGACACCAAAAACAGTGGGAATTATGAACCTGCAGCCTGTGAAAAGGAGACCCCAAACACAGTAAGTTAAGCAAAATGAGAAGAGAAACACACAGCAGATGGAGGAGCAAGATAAAAACCCATCAAACCAAACAAATGAGGAGGAAATAGGCAGCCTACCTGAAAAAGAATTCAGAGTAATGATAGTAGAGATGACGCAAAATCTTGGAAATAGAATGGAGAAACTACAAGCAACGTTTAACAAGGACCTAGAAGAACTAAAGAGCAAACAAACAATGATGAACAACACAATAAATGAAATTAAGAATTCTCTAAAAGGAATCAGTAGCAGAATAACTGAGGCAGAAGAATGGACAAGTGACCTGGAAGATAAAATATTGGAAATAACTACCACAGAGCAGAATAAAGATAAAAGAATGAAAAGAATTGAGGACAGTCTCAGAGACCTCTGGGACAACATTACATGCACCAACATTTGAATTATAGGGGTCCCAGAAGAAGAAGAGAAAAAGAAAGGGACTGAGAAAATATTTGAAGAAATTATAGTTGAAAAATTCCCTAATATGGGAAAGGAAATAGTCAATCAAGTCCAGGAAGCACAGAGGGTCCCATACAGGATAAACCCAAGAAGAAACATGCCAAGACACATATTAATCAAACTATCAAAAATTAATACAAAGAAAAAACATAAAAAGCAGCAAGGGAAAAACAACAAATAACACACAAGGGAATCCCCATAAGGTTAACAGCTGATCTTTCAGCAGAAACTCTGCAAGCCAGAAGGGAGTGGCAGGACATATTTAAAGTGATGAAAAGGAAAAACCTACAAACAGGATTACTCTACCCAGCAAGAATCTCATTCAGATTCCACAGAGAAATTAAAAACTTTACAGATAAGCAAAAGTTAATAGAATTCTGCACCACCAGTACAGCTTTACAACAAATGCTAAAGGAACTTCTCTAGGCCGGAAACACAAGAGAAGGAAAAGACCTACAAAAACAAACTCAAAACAATTAATAAAACGGTAATAGGAACATACATATCGATAATTACCTTAAATGTAAATGAATTAAGTGCTCCAACCAAAAGACATAGACTGGCTGAATGGATGCAAAAACAAGACCCATACATACGCTGTCTACAAGAGACCCACTTCAGACCTAGGGACACATACAGACTGAAAGTGAGGGGATGGAAAAAGATAATGCATGCAAATGGAAATCAAAAGAAAGCTGGAGTAGCAATTCTCATATCAGACAAAATAGACTTTAAAATAAAGGCTATTACAGGAGACAAAGAAGGACCCTACATAATGATCAAAGGATCAATCCAAGAAGAAGATACAATTGTAAATATTTATGCCCCCAACACAGAAGCACCTCGATACATAAGGCAAATGCTAACAGCCACAAAAGGGGATATCGACAGTAATACAATCACAGTAGGGGACTTTAACACCCGACTTTCACCAATGGAGAGATCATCCAAAATGAAAATAAATAATGAAACGCAAGATTTAAATTATACATTAAGCAAGATTGACTTAATTGATATTTATAAGACATTCCATCCAAAAACAACAGAATACACTTTCTTCTCAAGCGCTCATGGTACATTCTCCAGGATAGATCATATCTTGGGTCACAAATCAAGCCTTGGTAAATTTAATAAAATTGAAATCATATCAAGTAACTTTTCTGACCACAACGCTATGAGACTAGATATCAATTACAGGAAAAATATCTGTAAAAAATACAAACACATGGAGGCTAAACAATACATTGCTTAGTAACCAAGAGATCACTGAAGAAATCAAAGAGGAAATCAAAAAATACCTAGAAACAAATGACAATGAAAACGCAACAACCCAAAACCTATGGGATGAAGCAAAAGCAGTTCTAAGGGGGAAGTTTATAGCAATACAATCCTACCTCAAGAAACAAGAAACATCTCAAATAAACAACCTAACCTTACACCTAAAGCAATTAGAGAAAGAACAAAAAAACCCCAAAGTTAGCAGAAGGCAAGAAATCATAAAGATCATATCAGAAATAAATGAAAAAGAAATGAAGGAAACAATAGCAAAGATCAATAAAACTCAAACCTGTTTCTTTGAGAAGGTAAACTGAATTGATAAAACATTAGCCAGACTCATCAAGAAAAAAAGGGAGAAGACTCAAATCAATAGATTTAGAAATGAAAAAGAAGGAACAACTGACACTGCAGAAATACAAAGGATCATGAAAGATTACTACAAGCAACCGTATGCCAATAAAATGGACAACCTGGAAGAAAAGGACAAATTCTTAGA
This sequence comes from Globicephala melas, assembly GCF_963455315.2. Taxonomy (NCBI): domain Eukaryota; kingdom Metazoa; phylum Chordata; class Mammalia; order Artiodactyla; family Delphinidae; genus Globicephala; species Globicephala melas. Next base: position 121,774,589 of record NC_083318.1, on the reverse strand, counting down.
GAAGCACAACCTTCTGAGACTGAACCAGGAAGAAATAGAAAATTTAAACGGACCAATCTCAAGCACTGAAATTGAAACTGTGATTTAAAATCTTCCAACAAACAAAAGCCGAGGACCAGATGACTTCACAAGTGAATTCTATCAAACATTTAGAGAAGAGCTAACACCTATTCTTCTCAAACTCTTCCAAAATATAGCAGAGGGAGGAACACTCCCAAACTCATTCTATGAGGTCACCATCACCCTGATACCAAAACCAGACAAAGATGTCACAAAGAAAGAAAACTACAGGCCAATATCATTGATGAACATAGATGCAAAAATCCTCAACAAAATACCAGCAAACAGAATCCAACAGCACATTAAAAGGATCCTACACCATAATTAAGTGGGGTTTATCCCAGGAATGCAGGGACTCTTCAATACATGCAAATCAATCAATGTGATTAATCATATTAACAAATTGAATGTGTAAAACCATATGATCATCTCAATAGATGCAGGAAAAGCTTTTGACAAAATTCAACACCCATTTATGATAAAAGCCCTCCAGAAAGTAGATATAAAGGGAACTTTCCTCAACATAATAAAGGCCATATATGACAAACCCACAGTCAACATTATTCTCAATGGTGGAAAAACTGAAACGATTTCCTCCTAGATCAGGAATAAGACAAGGTTGTCCACTCTCACCACTATTATTCAACATAGTTTTGGAAGTTTTAGCCACAGCAATCAGAGAAGAAAAAGAAAAGAATTCAAATAAGAAAAGAAGAAACAAAACTGTCACTGTTTGCAGATGACATGATACTATACCTAGAGCATCCTAATGATGCTACCAGAAAAGTACTAGAGCTAATCAATGAATTGGGTAAAGTAGCAAGATACACAGGTAATGCACAGAAATCTCTTGCATTCCTATACACTAATGATGAAAAATCTGAAAGAGAAATTAAGGAAACACTCCCATTTACCATTGCAACAAAAAGAATAAAATACCTAGGAATAAACCTACCTAAGAAGACAAAAGACCTGTATGCAGAAAACTATAAGACACTGTTGAAGGAAATTAAAGATGATACAAACAGCTGGAGAGATATACCATGTTCTTGGATTAGAAGAATTAACATCGTGGAAATGACTCTACTACCCAAAGCAATCTACAGATTCAATGCAATTCCTATCAAACTACCAATGGCATTTTTCACAGAATTAGAACAAAAAATTTCACAATTTGTATGGAAACACAAAAGACCCCGAATAGCCAAAGCAATCTTGAGAAAGAAAAACAGAGCTGGAGGAATCAGGATCCCAGACTTCAGACTCTACTACAAAGCTACAGTAATCAAGGCAGTATGGTACTGGCACAAAAACAGAAATACAGATCAATGGAACAGGATAGGAAGCCCAGAGATAAACCCACGCACACATGGTCACCTTATTTTTGATAAAAGAGCCAAGAATATACAATGGAGAAAAGACAGCCTCTTCAATAAGTGGTGCTGGGAAAACTAGACAGCTACATGTAAAAGAATGATATTAGAACACTCCCTAACACCATACACAGAAATAAACTCAAAATGGATTAAAGACCTAAATGTAAGGCCAGACACTGTAAAACACTTAGAGGAAAATATAGGCAGAACATTCTATGACATAAATCACAGTAAGATCCTTTTTGACCCACCTCCTAGAGAAATGGAAGTAAAAACAGAAATTAAAAAATGGGACCTAATGAAACTTAAAAGCTTTTGCACAGCAAAGGAAATCATAAACAAGATGAAAAGACAACCCTCAGCATGGGATAAAATATTTTCAAATGAAGCAACTGACAAAGGATTAATCTCCAAAATTTACAAGCAGCTCATGCAGCTCAATATCAAAAAAGAAAACACCCCATCCAAAAATGAGCAGAAGACCTAAATAGACATTTCTCCAAAGAAGATGTACAGATTGCCAACAAACACTTGAAAGGATGCTCAGCATCACTAATCATTAGAGAAATGCAAGTCAAAACTACAATGAGGTATCACCTCACACCAGTCAGAATGGCCATCATCAAAAAATCTACAAACAATAAATGCTGGAGAGGGTGTGGAGAAAAGGGAACCCTCTTACACTGTTGTTGGGAATGTAAAGTGATACAGCCACTATGGAGAACCATATGAAGGTTCCTTAAAAAACTCAAAATAAGGGCTTCCCTGGTGGCACAGTGGTTGAGAGTCCGCCTGCTGATGCAGGGGACACGGGTTTGTGCCCTAGTCCGGGAGGATCCCGCGTGCCACGGAGTGGTTGGGCCCGTGAGCCATGGCCGCTGGGCCTGTGCGTCAGGAGCCTGTGCTCCGCAACGGGAGGGGCCACAGTGGTGATAGGCTCGCATACTGCAAAAAAAAAAATAATAATAATGAAAAAAAAAAGAAGACAAATAAAAACGTTTAAGCATCTTTTAAAATGAGAAAATATTTGGAATACCTGGAAGTAGATGATACCTAAGTATTGATAAAGAATAGTATTGATATGTAGCTATTTCTAAACATTTTATAAAAAAATTTAAATTGGAAGGCAATTCCTTGCTCCACTGCTCCTTAGTCAGCTGCTCAGAAGCAACAACTAGTATTGCTTTTATTTTCCGTTCTTATTGTTATTCTATATACTTAAATAATGTGCTGGTACTACTATTTCTTTATTTATCAGTGTTTCTAATCTGACAGACTCTCTATTTTACCTGGCAAGTTAGTGCTTTTGTATATGGAATGATTACTGGTGTATTTGAAATGATTTCCACAATCTTACTTTGTGTTTCTTTTAGTCCAATGCTTATCCCTTACTCCGTCCTTTTCTGTCATCTTCAATTTATCAAGATTTTAAAAATTCTCTTATTTGCTTCAGCTAGTTTAGAAGTTATGAATTGTATCTTTGCTGGTTACTTATCTTAACAAACTTACATTGACTGATTTTCCAATGTTAAACCAAATTTAGGATTAACATAAATCCACTTTTGTCATGATGTAGTTTTCTTTTCATATATTGCTGTTTCTGAGTTGTGAAAACTTTAGGATTTTTTGTATCATTGTTTATGAGTGAGATTGCCTGTCACTTTCTTCTCTTTTACTGACATTACTGGGATTTGCCATCCAGACAATGCTAATTCTTAAAATCAGTTGAGAATTGAAACATATTTTTAATCCTTTGGAAGAGTCTGTGTACATTAGAATTATTCACCCTTAATGTTTAGTAGAACTCAGCAGTGAAACAATCTGGACCTGGAGTTTTTGAGGTAGAAAATTTTAAATTATTGACCTGAGTAATTCAATATTAAAATGTTTTAAGAATTTATTTCTCTCTTACAAATTAAAGCATTTTTGTCTGTAAAATCTGTAATGATATCAGCTTTTTCACGACTAAACTGGTTATTTCTCTCTCTCTCCATCAGCCTATTCATTTTAATAATCTTTTTTGAACTTTTTATTTTTTAAAAATTCTTAGCTGCGCCACGCAGTATGTGGGATCTTCGTTCCCCATCCAGAGATCGAACCTGTGCCCCCTGCAGTGGAAGTGCAGAGTCTTAACCACTGGACCACCAGCAAAGTCCTAATGGTCTTTTCAGCCAATTGTGACTTTGTCGAACCTCTCCATTGTGTATTTGTTTTCCATTTTTCTGATTAACTTCTCTTCACTCCTCTTTCTTTGATATTATTTGTCTTCCAAATTCTTGTCCTGTATTCTTATCTCATTTATTTAAGACTATACAGTTTTCTCTACTTGGTGGTTTAGTTGCATCCCATGAATTTTGGTATGAAGTATTTTCATTTAAAGAAGTGGATCTGAGTGGAGCGCGAGGAGGTGTGTGTTGAGTGCTGTGATGTGCTTCCTTATCACCCTTCAAAAGGGAATAGCGGATCCCATCAATTACTGAGAATCCTCCAGGCAGAAAGCCTTCCGCTCTAGGCACCATTCACGTACTGCCTTGACTGATGAGAGCTGCCTCACTCAAGGTTATGCCTCCTGCCTCGGGTACTCTGCACCCAGTGCCTGGTTGATCTGGGCTACAAACTCCCCACCCTGTCTCCCAACTTAGGACAGCACTTAAGGGTCAGCTTCAAAACTCCCTCTGGAGTCAGCTCAGGTTTCTTCTGATATTTCATCACAGCTATACTTCCCCTTCTGTCCAATCTTGTTTTCTTCCCTTTCTTCCATCAGATATTGATCCTAAGAGAACTCTTTAAAAATCTTCTGGCAGAGTAACCTCTGTGTTATTCTTCTCAGAGAATGAAACCTATGAGATAAGGCTTTCTGGAGGAAAGGACATTCAGCCTGGAACTAAAGTAATTCTGTTTAAGAATATATACAGTGGGTACCAACAGCTCACAAGGTTGGAGGGTAGGTGTTTGCACATGTCCGTGTGCTAAAGTAGAGGGATGCTGGGGAAGCATGTGTTATGAGAGATAGAACAGGAAAGGCAAACTTTACCTAAATTACACAGGGTCTTATAATCCACCTTGAGATGTTTGGGACCTTAGATCCCACTACTAGTACTATAGCTGTGGGTGCTAGGCACAGCTCACTAATTAGAAGAGCGAGGTGGGAACTCTTTACTGGATAGAATTCAAGAGTATAAAGGGAGCCAGATTTCCTTCAGATAATAAAGATAGTATCATTTCTTGAAGTGTGAGAGCACTTAGCCAACCACAAATGTTTGCAGATCAAATGATCACTAAATGATTACAGAATTTCTAACTACCCAATTTCTCATTAGAAGTCCATTTCACTGTTGACTTACCCAGCAGGATTTTGGAAAATGTTTTTACCCTATGGGGACCACGCAGCCTTCTCCTCGTATGGCTTGCGGGCAAATAGCACCCACTGGGAAAATTCTACTGCACAATGTCAGTGTTCATCTATGCAACCAGATCACTGCTGTGCTTTATTAAAGGCATAAATCTGAAAGTGTGCTGAATATGTGCAAAGTAAATTTGATTTGTACATCTTTATAACATAAAAGACTCCAGTTTCCAAAGGCGGCCTACTTACTGTCTCATTAAAGGATTAGCACCACAGTAATATTTTCCAATAGGCGATATCGTTGACAGGTCTGCATTTCCTTATTTCAAATTCAGTGGAGAATTCAACATAGTCGTAAGTAAAATCCAAGCAAATACCTACTTCTTCAATTGTTAATTATTCATCAGATATGGAAAATAATGATTTTATGATTATAAAAAATGCAGTTAAAATTAGGCCTTTTGGTTAGAAAAAGAAATTTGTGTAAGTATTTAGTGAATCTAAGTAGGCGTGGGTGACAGAAGGAGAATGAAAGAGGAGGAAGAGAGGAAAGTGAGGAAATATCTACCTGTGCTTGATTGAAGAGAAAAATAATGATGATTTGCTAAAGATTGGAATAAGCTCCTCAAAAATCTGCCACCAGCAGAAAAGTCAGCGGGGTCGCTTTGATAATGAATTCAGCTGAAAGTAGCAAATCCTGTTGCATAATACAGTACTTCAAAAACAGTGTCGCAACTCCTGAATAACATACTGTTAACCTCACCAGCTCAGCGCATCCAGGAGAAAACGATATTTGTGTATAAAGTTTCATAAAAGGGACTGGTAGGCATAGGGATATTTTGTGGTTTCTATTAGGTTCGGAGTAGCTGCTGCAATAATTGAAAGCACCAAAATTCAGTCGCTCAACACAAGGGAAGTTATTTCTCACACGTACAGAAATCCAGTGAGGATTAATCATATGCTCCCACCTACCTGCAGCGGAGGCTGGGAAATGTAAGCCGTGCCTATGAAGCCACTTCTCAATGTCACCTTTGTACTCTGGCAGATTTTAGTGGGCAGTTAACTCTCCTCCACTTGTGCCATCAGAAAATAGCAACAGATCCCCTTTTGATGTGTTTTTTCTGATCATTTCTGCATTGGAATGCACACATCTGATCTAGTCTAGTTCTCTGCCTTCATTTAGAAATAAAAAGGATTCTATTCAGTTCAATGTAACACAAATTTTTGTACTAAATACTATAGGGATCTAAGATTGTTGCAGGGCAACTGTAGAGTCTGTGAATATTAATAGTAAATAAGATATTGTTAGGCTCTTCAGGGAATACATAGAGAAGATGTTCTAATAAAACCCAATTTCAGTACAATGCAGTAAGTGCTAGCCTCCTTTAAGAGTATCAGAGGTTTACCCTTTTTTATATTTTAATGAAGCATCATTCATTGGAGGATTAATTGTCACAAATTATCACAATTGTGCTGACATTTGAATTAAGTTGATTTATGTCACATGCCAAAAAATGAAATAAACTTTATAAGATTTTAGTAAATTTCTAAAATGTAACCATATCGAGAACTTGGCATTGCATCAAAAATGTCTGAGATTTTAAAGAAAATTCTTCTCAATTCTGTCTTTCCAAAGTGGAGGAAGAACGTCAGGCAGACTCAGAGTGGCCAATGTCATTTTTCATTCCGTAACATAACACATGGAGTCAGTCTTTTATTGACAACTAATAATTGATATTTTGTTTTAATGAGATTTAGTTCAACAAGTTCTCCCAGACTGAGGAGTCTGAGAAGTCACACAATAGCACAACCACAGCGCATACAATAAATAGTTCATCTTGACTATATCATTACTTTCTATGTTATTTAGTGTTCTCCACAGCCCAGATTTACTACTCCTAATTCCACTCTTATACTTTTTGATCAAAAATCAAATGCATTTTGGAACTTCATGTGTAATTAGATATTGTAATGGAAAAAATCAAACCCAAACGGTCTGGATCTGCCATTGCGTGACCCGAAATATGCATGTAAACATGCAGTGTCTTAGCAGTTTCCTCCTGTGTGAAATCAGAGTTTCAGATTAATGAAGCTTCAGTGCCCTATGTATCCTGTTTGCTGAGTCTATTATTCTAATACATTTCTGTATAACTATGTTGTCTATGCAGGGAATTTCAATGTAAACAAAAATGTCCAGTGGACATAGGATATTTCCATAATAGCCCTTTTGTTATTTAGATGTAAACTTACCTACTTGTTCAATTTGGAAGTCAGTTTGTTTATGCTACCTTCTCTTTATGTCTTTAGCTTCTTCTGTGCTATATCTCTCTTATCCCCATCCCCATGAATGCAAAGTATTGACTACCTGAAACTTAATTCATAAGCTACAAGCTTAAAACCTTGCACAATTCTTATGTTTGTCAAAGCTCTGCTGAGAAAGATAATATATTGAAAAGAAATAGGCTCGGTTTTGGGCATACTTCCACTTGTGAGTCCTTGGCAGGTTTAGACTTCCACTGGAGAATAAAAGTAGCCAAAGCTCTAGTTCAAAATCTTTTGAAAGATAAAGCTATGGGGATTACTCTAATGTATTCAAGGTGTACATGGACTGTGAGTACAGCTAATAATAAGCTCCCTGGAAAATATGATGAAGACATTGGCAGATTATCAAAGTTCAACAGAATCAACTTCATGCACATCCGAGACTACCGTTTCCAAAATAGATTGCTGGATTGCAGGTTTACCGTTTCATTTGGAATGTTAACTTTGGGAGCACGGGAGGCATTTTTCATAATCACAGGGAAGGGGACAAGAGCTTTGCCCCCCACCTTCAGTGTGTGTCCTGATGCTGTTGTCTCTTAGCATCTGAAGTTCAAAGTAGCTTCCTCCAAAGCAGAAGGCCACCCAGGAGCTGGAATGAGAGGAGCGTGTGGAGGAATTTGTGGTGAAATTTGGCTGCAGTCCCCGAAAGCCCCCTTTCCTGTGTTTTTAAAAGAGTGTTGAGTAATATTTGAGTGCTTATAATGGGATAGATGTTCTACGCACCAAACTCGGCCTCTAGGGATTCTGGAGCCGCACTGTTTTCTTCTCAGAGTGATCAGTCTTCAGGAGTGACAAAAGATATTACTTCCCTGTTCGAAAACACAGAGAAACTAATAAAAGTATTTCAGATCATGAGAATTTCCCCAGTAATCTAGCTACATCCAGGATTCATAGAAAAGGGTTTAATTTTCATAACTGAATATACAAATGCCCTTTCTATTGAGGAATTACATCACTTCTAGAAGTCGTTTTCAGCTAAGGAGGGGACGTGAAGGTTGTATCAGAGTCACTTGTGACACTCTTTCAACTCATATATTCTCTTCTCTCGACAGACTCCATTTCTCCCTGAGATTCTAGGGAATCCCTACCCCTGGGCAGCATGGCTGTAATCTGTCACTATGATCAATAGTTACTTGTAAGAGTGGGCTGTGGCTTCTGGATATTGGAGTGGGACAAATGTTGAGAAGAAGCTCTTCTGTCTTGGGACAATGCTTAACGACAGTGTCCCAAGCTCTTTGGGGATTTACGAAGTTAATAACGGAGACCTGCAGGCAGTGTTCATTATTTTTTAAAACAACCTTGTGGAAACTGTAAACGTACTGACAATAAAGCTGCTTCAGCTGCTGGATAAAACCTTGTCTCTCCTCTATGGGCTAAAATGATATCAACTCATGGTGATAAGCGAAATATCCCAAGCTCTGTGCAAGCTCTGATGAATACTTACATATTCCTTGGTGAATAGAAATGGAAAAAATTAATTAATTTCTATTTAAGTCTGGTCATTTGATCGGTAGACTGTTTCAAAACATGGAACACATAGAAGAAAAATAATTCCAAGGGCCTGTGGCAACTCAACGTTTTGGCAACCATTGACCTCAAATGAGATAGAATTCAGCACAGGAGAAGTGTCTGTTGATTTCCCTTTAATCAGTAACTTATTAATAGCAGCATCTATATGTATATATGGGCACAGATATGTATATTGTTCTAAAATAGGACAGAAGAAGGAACATCAAACCTATTAATTAAGGAGAGAGTTCTCTATATATTGACAGCTGTAACAATTATTAATTTTAATTATGATCTTCTAAAATTATTCATGTTTTATTACCTTCAGTAAATTTGAATTCCACACCCTTACTCTGCCCGGGATGGGTGATGTGGGTGATAAGACTGTGGGGACCCAAATTTAGAATGCATTTTTACCAAATTACTCTCATCAGTAAGTTCTGGGTCTTAAGGTATGAGTGATTGACCTTAAAAATATATCTGCTAATATGAATCTCATTAAAGTAGTTCTTACTACTTTTTGTATAATGGTTGACAAACTAGAGTCTGGACACTTAGGTCTCTTCCTTTCTATTACAGAATTAGCATGAATTTCTACCAGCAACTTATTATTAGGAAAGTTGTTGTCAAGGCAAGAAAATCATAAAGCAGAGATAGGAGCCTTTGAAAGCTACCAGGCTTTTAACTTTCAGGGAACAGAAAGCTCTCTGTCCTTTTCTCTATTTTCTTCCTTATCCCAATTAGAATTGGAGGGAGAAGGATGAAAGGTGACAGGGCTCTGTGAAATGGCAGTGAGAAGGGTGACAGAGGTTTGAGATGAACAAATATCTGTGTCTGTTGGCTTGATTTCCAAGGTATCGGTAAGAAAACAATGAAAGAAGGCTGACTTGCCGACTTTCCTTCATGGAAGAAAGGTGTCATTTAATTCTGAAACTAAAGTGCATTCTAGAAGGATTCTGCTTTTTAAAACAATAGTTAACAAGTTCTTGAGACTCCAGGTCATCCTTTTAAGTTGCTTGAAGAGAGAGCAATAATACACTGTAACTATCAATCCCAGTCCACTAATATATTTATTTAACAATAGCTTGGCACTCTTGGAGTGATTCCGGACTGCATCATTTTCAGTGTTCAACTGGTGGTCATAGCGACTCTTCAGTCAGATTTTGACAAAAGGAGGTTGGGCAGAGAAAGCAAGAAAAGACATGAAGACTGCCAAGCATTTGCCTTGTGAAATAACATTACAGGGATTCATCTTTTTGAAATCCCTTTCTCATCTCTGCTTGTTTCCATTGTAAAGCAGGAATAATAATCGGGAACTTGAAAGCAGTTTGACATCTGTTCCACTTCATGTGTCTAATATCTCTCTTCCACCAGCATGCACTCTATCTAGACAACAGAGAAGAGAAGCCCAGAGCACAGCCATCAGAGAATCAGCATAATACAGACCCTTTGTTCTGTGGTCCAGAGTGTCAGAGGGCTCGGAACAAAGTCAGGAAGAGAGTTTTTCAGATGCTCTGAGAACCTAACAAACAACTGCCAGGGAAAGTCAGAGATCATTGCCTTGTCCAGCAGTTCTGAAGTGATCTTTCCGCTGCTCAGAGCTTAGTGAATTTTTTTATCCTTTGTATTCTTCTTCCCCATCACAATACTTAATGTAGTGCTCTGTATGCACATCGGCCTCTCAACAATTGTGGGCAGGTTGGAAATATGATAAATTTGAAATAATAGGATGGGGCAGGGTGAGGGCCGTGAAAATGCTCCACTTGGATCTAACGTGGGGAACGTAATTGATGGGTGGTCCCAGTGATGCCTTCCAAGTCCTCCCTTGTGTTTGTACGGGGCTTGCTTTGGGCAGGACTGCTCCTGTGAGGGCAGGACTCACATACTTGTTCCAATGAATCCCTTGCAGGTCTAATACTGTGTAGGCAACTGCTCCTCAAAGGACTTGAGCTGAAACAAAAGGGAAAGAGATTTTCTCCCACACTTTAGAGCTCTAAATTTGATGTGAATAATGTATTAGGGAAAAACTAAGGGACAAAAGGCAGATATTCTAATGAAATTCCAAACTGTACTTGGTCACCCTCTCTCTCCTTTAACTGTTTTGCTTCTTCCCAGCCCATAGCAGGCGTTGGTCAACATTTCGGTAAAGGGCAAGATAGTAAATGTTTTATGCTTATGGGTGACATGGTGTCTGCTGCAACTACAAAACTCTGCTATTGTAGAGTAAAAGTACCCAGAGGCAACACATAAAAGAGTGGACATGGCTGTGTTCCGGTAAAACTTTATTTAAGAAAAAAACAGGTGGTAGGGCATGTTTGGCCTGTGGGCCGTAGTTTGTGGACCCCTGGTCTTTCAAGTTCATATTGGAAATTTCCTTTGGCTGAATTATTCAATCACTTATTTAGGCCCCTAGAAACTGAGAAGACCATTTAAAGCTAAAAAGAACAGGAGACTCTGTGTTTTGCATTGGTATCTTCTCCCTTAGAGATACCTCACCCTGTACTCAGCATTCAAGGCCCTCTTTCCTGGGGATCCGGTGTCTTATGTGCTCCCAGATCTCTGTCATTTGCTTATAAACTTGCTAAACACTCCACTTCCTATTCTAACAAAGGAAACTTCATTTTTCTTGTTGCTGGAAATTTTAAAACTGAAATATAACAAGACACTGACTGCGTCTTACAAAAGCTTCTAGCAACTACAATAGGAGTCACCATGGCAACACAAATGTTTTTGGATTAAGGCATTTTGGAGTGGGAGCTGATGAGGAAAAGAAAATGTTGCATGCAGCCAACTGAGGTTTTGACTTTAGCTAGAAAAAATACCTTGAAGTCTCCCCAGATGTGTAGGGATTGGGAAAAAGGAAGTAGAGCTGAGGAAGGTCCCATGGCTGAGCACAAAGCCAGGTAGGAGGTGAGTCAATCAAGTGGCCAGGTATTCTGCAGCTGCAAGTGAGATGGGAAGGTTTTACTTCCCTGATTATGCTTCATTGGTGGTGAATTTTGATATTTTGTCATTCATATTTTGTATGCTTGAAGTCACTTTATTCATATCCTTGCTCAGATATTATACTTGGAATTTACTATTCTCGAAGAAAGGATGTAGCAAAGGGCACTGGAACCATTTGGATTGTCTTTGGCACTTGTTGTTCCAAACTTCAAGACAGAATGGCAGAAAATGGCCTCAATACTTGGAAAAAGAACTGGGATGGTGGCAATATAAACATTGACTCTCCCTCTTGAGAGAGATCTGTGACTCAGAATGGGTTTCCAAGCCATATCCTTTTGTCTCTTGGCACTTCACCCTGATCCCTTGTCTTTCCCTCCCTCTTTGTTCTTGTTGAGGACTGAGACAGAGCCCAGCCAGCAATAAGTAATAGACGATAAAACTTCATTTACACAGAGCCTCTTAAAAATGGTAACAGTCTGGGGCTTCCCTGGTGGCGCAGTGGTTGAGAGTCCCCCTACCGATGCAGGGGTCACGGGTTTGTGCCCCGGTCCGGGAAGATCCCACGTGCCGCGAAGCGGCTGGGCCCGTGAGCCGTGGCCGCTGAGCCTGCGCATCTGGAGCCTGTGCTCCGCAACGGGAGAGGCCACAACAGTGAGAGGCCCGCGTACCGCAAAAAAAAAAACAAAAACAAACAAACAAAAAAACAATGGTAACAGTCTGCAATACTTGTAATGAAGCACCCATAGTTGTGAGGATTAATCATTTAATTAATGATAACATATAATTAATATAAATCATTAGTGACAATAATAATAGTTGTAAAGTGATAGACTAAGCAGGATCACAATGACTACTAAAATCATAATGAAATGTGTGTCATCTCATTTGATGTATACATCATCTCGTGTAGTTGGCATTTTAAAGATTAGAAAATTTAGGCTGGGAGTTTAATTCTGATTAAACGATTCTACCAAGGGCATAAAGCTGGTAATTCATAAAGTGGACATTTTTGGCTAGTCTGGCCTCTAACGACTGAGAAAATGGTTAGGCTCAGAACTTCGAAGTCAGATGATCTGGGTTCGAATTCTGGTTCTGCTGGTTCATAGTAAGTTACTCAACCTCTGTGTCTGCCCCGCAAGGCTGTTAGGAGGATTAACTGAGTAGTGTTTGGATAATACTTAGAACCACGTTCAGCATACTTACTATTATTAGTGTTTGTAAAATAAATAGTGATACCACACTCGTTCTGAGAATTTGAATAAGTTAGCTGACATTAGGAGATCTACCTGACCTCTCTAAGCCTCAATTTCTATTTATCCGCAAAATGGAGATAATGGTTTCTACCTTACAGTTATTTACAAGCCTAATTGGACTTAACGTAAGTACCTCATTACAGTATCTGGGACTATTAAGGGCTCTATTTTTGTTAGCTATTGAACTAGTCTGAGTTCTCTAGAGAAACAGAACAAATTATATAAATATATAATATAATATAATATAATATAATATAATATAATATAATATATTTTAAACTATAAGGAGTTGCCTTATACAGCTGTGGAGGCTGAGAAGTAAGTCCATGATCTGCAGGCAGCCACCTGGATACCCAGGGGAGACAGTGGTGTGAATCTCAATCTGAATCTGAGTCTAAAGGCAGAAGATCAAGGTCCCAGCTCAAAGACAGTCAAGCAGAAAGCATTTGTTCTTTATCAGCCTTTTATGCTATTTAGGTCTTCAATGAACCCCATCCACATTGGGGAGGGTGATCTGTTTTATTCAGGCTACCAGTTCAAGTGTTAATCTCATTCAGAAACACCCTCCCAGACACACTCAGAAATAATGTTTGTAATGGACTGAATGTTTGTGTCCCTCTAAAATTTATACGTTGAAATCCCAAACCTCTAGGAAATAGTATTAGGAGGTGGGAGTCTTTGAAATGTGATAGGGTCGTGAGGGTAAAGCCCTTATGGAAGAGTTTAGTGCCCTTTATAAGGGAGACCCTAGAAAGATCCCTTCCTCCTTTGACCATGTGAGGTAACAGGGAAAAGACAGCTGTCTGGGAAGTGGGCCCCCAACAGACACTGAATCTCCTGGTGTCTTTATCTTGGACTGCAGCCTCCAGAACTGTGAGAAGTACATTTCTCTTGTCCATAAGCCGCTCAGTTTATGCTATTTTGTTATAACAGCCCAAATGGACGAAGACAATGTTTAACCAGATATCTGGGCACCCAGTGGCCCAGTCAAGTTGCTGCATACAATTAACCATCCAAGCTAATATGGTTATTTTTATTGTTATTGTATTAGCTTCTTTTGTGGGGCTGAAATCTATGCAGAATGATCAACCACGTCGACATTGAAATATAGACAAGTATACATGGCTAATGTGGGTGATGTGCATAATATTTTAAATTTCGTAGGAGCACACACACGTTACTCAAAGATTAATCTGCTTGGCTGGCAAAATAATTTCAACTACATTTTAAGGACATTTCTTCTTATAGAGAAACATCTTGTTCAGGCATCAGACAACTTAAGAATAATGGGCTGATTTTAAAGACAGTAGACTCAAAACTGACCACTGTATAAAAATAATTAGGACCTTCCTTAAGTGTTGGAATTTTAAGGCATCGATTGGACAGCAGACTTTTAAAACTGCGAAATTAAGGCAGAGTTCTTGCCAGACAAGGCACCTTTGCCTGTGAGGGGAATTTGTGAAATGTCACAGATGGTTTACTAAAAAAGACCCAGAGGAAATTCTTACAACCTATGAGCAAAGCGGCAGGTGCAGAACATAACTCCCCTCAAGCTGCCCCTATGAACACGTAGAGCCTCAGCCTGTGTAACCCGGGAAGACCTGGGCCTGTGTGTGATACAGCCCCTGCCTACCTCTCCAGCTCTATCTATGTCTCCTCCCCCTTTCTCTCCTTCACTTACGTTCGACTTTTCTTAGTTCCATAGTTAGCTGTGCTTGTGCTCGCTTTCAGGACTTTGCACCTGCTACTCCTTTCTGTGAAGAATATTATGTCCTCACTCCTGCCTAACTCCTTCTCATTTTTCTGTCCTAGTTTAGCTATCATTTTTCCAAGGGGGTTTCCACGATCCCCCAGGCAAGATTAAACCTCTCTGAGGTACGCTCCAAGAGCACTATTTTCCAGTGTTATAGCACCCATCTCCCTTAATTATTTTTCTTACGTCATATTTTAGTGACTATATGTACTGAGACCATGTAAACTCCAGAAGGGCAGGGCCTGCGTTCATTCCATATTCTCCATTCTTACCACAGTGCCTGACACATAGTAGGACCTCATTAAATACTATCTTTGGTTGAATCTAAGATGCATTGATTGTAAGACACACCAGTATTTCATCTACCTATAGGAAGAAAACAACTTCCAATTGAACTATGACATCATACTTTTTTTACCATTTAGCATTTTTTTAAAGATTTGTTTTTGATGTGAACCATTTTTAAAGTCTTTATTGAATTTGTTACAATATTTCTTCTGTTTTTTGGCCGCGAGGCATGTGGGATCTTAGCTTCCCGACCAGGGATCGAACCTGCACTCCCTGTATTGGAAGGCGAAGTCTTAACCACTGGACCACCAGGGAAGTCCCACCATTTAGCATTTTTATTCTGTATTTAATAGAAGACATTGTTTAGTCTTGTGTGGGTATAGATTTTTATCACTTATCACTCGTACTTATATGAAAGGAAAGAGGGGAATAAATTTGTAAGCGCGTGTCCTAAACATCTTCATATTCCGAACCTGACTCTTCCGATCATTTTATTTTTTATTGCAGTTAACTACACATCACATAAAATTTAACATCTTAACCATTTTAAATGCGCAGTTCAGTGGCATTAAGTACGTCCCCATTGTTGTGAGATTTATTTTTTAACACCTCGTTTAGGTGTTCTTTTCTCCTCTGCCCCATCCCCCCACCCTCAAAATATCCTCTGTGTCATCAAGCACGTTGGCGATCACACATCTTAAAAAGATGACCAACTATTGTCTCTGAGAATTTCTTGTAAATTTCACACCCATACCTCAAGAATTCATATACACATGTCCAGGCAATGACACCTCCGTCATGACTGCTGCTAGGCCAAAGTGATTTTAAGATGCATCCTATTTCTGGAGTTGTTGAAAGTGAAAAAAAAGTGAAACAACAAACATGGCATTTGCCAAATAAATACTGTAAAGTCTACAAACATATGTAAGAAGTTCTATGCACGTATATGTGTAGGTTGGTAGGTAGCAATGACATTTTGTGCTCAGTATGTCTGTAAAAAATGAGGAGGCCACATCTGATTGGGTATAGACAGGCCTCCTTGAGAGGTTTAGAGGTCAAGGCAGGAGAGTTGCTCCCTCGTCTTTCTCCTGCTTCCTGCCTCTGTAGGGCTGGAGGGAGGAGAGGGCTGGAGCTTTCACTCACAAGGAGGAAACTTGGCTATATCTTTCTTTTGAGCTTTGGTCCTTTTCCCACCAGCCTCTTGCCTTCTCATTCTCTGACTGAATTTATACACAGTGACTTAGGATCCTGATTTTGTTAAGGTTTGAGGACACCATAAATTGTATCTGGTGAAATCCCTTTATTTTATAGAAGAGGAAATCTGATATCCATAGGGGTAAGAGGAAAATTGTTCATACTTACGTGTGGACAAATATAGATCAGAGAAAATTGAGTAGATGCTCCAGTGAAAGGTCATAGGCTAAGTGCCTGCGAAGCCTAAACTCATAATACTTACATTGTTTGAAAGCATCTGTTATGGGCTAAGTTGTGTTCCTTCAAAATTCATATGTTGAAGTCCTAACACCTAGTACGTCAGAATGTAACTGTATTTGGAGATAGGGTCTTTAAAGAGGTAATTATGGTTAAAATGAGGCTGTTAGGTGGACCCTAGTTTAATCTGATGGGTGCCTTTTTAAATTTATTTATTATTATTATTTTACAGTAGGTCCTTGTTGGTTATCTATTTAAAAAACAGCAGTGTGGTGTCTTTATAAGGCAGAGGTTAAGACATACAGAAAGAGACACCAGGGATGCAGCAAGAAGGCAACCATCTACAAGCCAAGTAGAGAAGCTTCAGAGGAAACTAACCCTGCTGACAACTTCATCTTAGACGTCTAGCCTCCAGAACTGTGAGAAAAGAAACTCCTGTTGTTTAAACCTTCCTGTATATGGTATTTTGTTATGACAGCCCTAGCAAACTAATACAACATCTTAATGAGGGAAGAGAAGAGGGGATTCAGAAAGATTATTACAAATGAGGGAGGAGTGCACGCAAATGTTTTAATAACTTACAGCAAGATTGGGCTATTAGAGAGTGTTGTCCAGGGAGTCCCAGGAGAAACTAAATCTTCCATCATATCACAGCACTCTTCTTCCCAAGGCACTCAAGGAAAATATGGAGGACGTGGATCAAAGGCAGGACTGCCGCACTTTGTGGTGAGCAAGGGTAGGTGTCGAATTCCATTAGAGAGCTCTGGTTTGCTGGGCTGGGGAACAGAAGGTGGCCTTCTCTCTGTACCCTGACTTCACACCAGTTTTAGCCTCCAGTTGGTTATGCAGGAGGAATGTACACAGAAGAGAAGAAAATGCCGTTCTCGGCAGTTTCAGCTTTTTAAATTTATTGTTGAGTAAATCTGTGCTATTTATATTTCCCCATAAAGTCATCAATTTCATTAAAATTTTTAAATGTATTAGTACAAAATTGTACAGATTTTTCTTTTCTAATAAAAAATACCTTTTCTGTATTTATTACAGACCTTTTCTCATTCCTTATTTTGTTTGTCTTTTCCCTCCTTTTTCTTCCCTACTCTTTATTGCCTCAAAAGAGAATTTTTTTTTAAACATCGTTATTGGAGTATAATTGCTTTACAACAGTGTGTTAGTTTCTGCTTTATAACAAAGTGAATCAGCTATACATATACATATATCCCCATATCTCTTCCCTCTTGCATCTCCCTCCCTCCCACCCTCCCTATCCCACCCCTCTAGGTGGTCACAAAACACTGAGCTGATCTCCCTGTGCTATGCAGCTTCTTCCCACTAGCTATCTATTTTACATTTGGTAGTGTATATATGTCCATGCCACTCTCTCACTTCGTCCCAGCTTACCATTCCCCCTCCCCGTGTCTTCAAGTCCATTCTGTACATCTGCATCTTTATTCCTGTCCTGCCCCTAGGTTCTTCAGAACATTTTCGTTTCTTTTTTTTTTAGATTCCATATATATATGTTAGCATAGGGTATTTGTTTTTCTCTTTCTGACTTACTTCACTCTGTAGGACAGACTCTAGGTCCATCCATCTCACTACAAATAACTCAATTTTGTTTCTTTTTATGGCTGAGTAATATTCCATTGTATATATGTGCCACATCTTCTTTATCCATTCAACTGTTGACGGACACTTAGGTTGCTTCCATGTCCTGGCTATTGTAAATAGAGCTGCATTGAACATTGTGGTACATGACTCTTTTTGAATTCTGGTTTTCTCAGGGTATATGCCCAGTAGTGGGATTGCTGGGTCATATGGTAGTTCTATTTTTAGTTTCAAAAGAGAATTTTAATTCTACTATATCTGGTTCCCTTGGAATCTTCAAAACACTTGTGCTCACATGCTGCCATTGCCTCTTAACCTGTACTCTTAATGTTGGTTTCTTTGTGTCATAGGGGTCACGCTCTTTTCCAAGCTTATGCGACGATTCTCATGATAAATTGGTTTCAGACCTATGCTCTCCTTCTGAGTCTTCCTTATCTTGTTCTATTCTCCTGTACTGCAGCTTTTCTTCATAGGCTGTATTTTACTAGCTTGTTTACTCTTCCTTGAAGGAAATGGATCTAGACCTGGTGTTTATAAACACACACTATATAGATTGCCTTGATCTCACTCACCATCCACTTGAGTGTTTGTTCAATATCATATGCATGACAAGAGAACAAATTGCTACACAGTTTCCATTTCCATTTCTGGAGTTTGGCAGCCTTTCACCTGATAAACCCTGTTGAGATTCAATCATGTGACACCCCTCCTTCAGCTCCCCGTCCCCGACTTCCTTCTGTAACAATTCGAATCAGCACGCTAGATGAAAAAGAAGAATACTCCGAATATTCTATTCCTAGGACTCTTTTTGTGCATGCGCTTAAGACCTGTTCCTATTTTCTAGCCTGTTGTTTTCTGAGTGTTGCAGTCTCTACATGGAGAATAGAGAGGTATTATAGAAAGAGAGGTAGGGTGTCTTGGGGATGAAGAAGCATGAGAATATCATCTTGCTCTCCTCAAAAAATAGAATCCCCGCAGCCACAGGATTCATGCTCAATGTTTTAGTTAGGTCATATCCTCTTTTTGAGTGGGCAAACAGTGAGGAAATAAAAAGACATGTTCCTTTCCATTATCTTGCTTTTCAGAGAAGCAGGTTTGCTCTCTTTTCAGAAGCAAAGTATTTGTGGGGCCTTTTCCAGTTGCATTTCATCATTTTAATTTTAGTTTTAGGCAAATGTATGAGTTTTCATCTTTTTCTCTGACCTCTAAGTGGGCAATAGCTATGTCTGTCTTGCCATTTTACTTCTGACATAGTGACAGTGTTTGGAACAACCTAGGTTCCCAATAAATAATTCATCTAATAAATTGATGTATGTCACCATTGTTATATTACTAGGGTATTAGGAAAAAATGTATCAAGGACAATTAGCCAGAAGAAATTTTAAACTAGGCTTTCCTATTAAGGTAGGTTTTGTTAAAATTTCGGGGCCAATTTTATTTCCTTCCCACCTAGTAATGTGGCTATAGCTATAACATAGGCTAATGACTTGATTTGGAAACTTTGATATGCCAGAAATTGTACTAAGATCACTCGTTCATTCCACATGCATGCACTGAGTGCCTATTAAGGTTGGCTCTATGCCGTGGTAGAATTCTTTCCAGCCCCATGGGAATGAGGATTTGGAAGTGGCTATGTAAATACAAAGAACACAGGTTAAATATACAAATATATTTTTATATTAAAATCATTGCAATCAATTGTGAGATATAATAGAGTTATATAAAATGTACAATGAGACACAGAAGGAGTGACAGTGAATTCTGTTGTGGGTCTTTAGAGAAAGCTATAAAGTCTAAGAGTTATGGAGGATGGCGGTCTAAGAGGAAGCGCATTTCTGGGGAAGGTAGTAATACCTAGAGTCTGGAATAGTCAGGGATTTGCGTGTAGTTAATTGTGATCGAAATAAGAGGGTGGAAAATAACTGGAAGGGTTTTGAAAATGCAGTTACCCATGGATCACTGAGGATAACTTTCACCTAGAATTCATGGACAGTACTAGATTCAGAAGGGTGGTGGACCATAAACCAAAGTGATAATGACTGGGGAAGATTTTTTGCTTTGCCTAATCGTGTTTATGTCCTGACAAAAGAGTCACAGATTCAAGGTAGATACAACTAATCGAATACAGAATACGCAGATGAGTGAATGCCTCAAGGAAACATTATAGTGTAAGAGATAGAGAATGATAAGCCCCTGTTGGTTCACAGGTGGTTCCTCTTTACCAATTTGCAACATGCTGAGTGGTTGATAAAATTGAAAATGATCTTACCTTATCTCTAACTATATTCCTAATAGTTGTCTCACTATTGATACCAAGCGGAAATATCTGCTGGGTCCACGTGCAATATATTAGATTTAAAAACCTAGTTGTAGTCTTTTTTGAGAAGAAAACTGGAGAATGGGAGTATCTAGTAGGACAACTGATTTATAATTTAACACAGTTTTCCTTTATAAAAATCATATAGACAACACTTTATTTTGAAGAATTAATTGTATAGCTTGACAAGTATTTGATTCTATCACTAAGCACTGGTTCTGAACTATTTGATATTTTAAAGTATTTTTCTGTCTTCCTGCTCCCTCTTTTTAGTTTTGGGTATTAGAGTTACTAGATATCAGGATTGGGGGTCCTAGACCCCGTGGACGTATGCTGTCCAATATGGTAGTCTTGAAACATGGTAGCTATTGAACATTTGAAATGTGGGCAAGTCTGAATTGAGATGGGCTGTAAGTGTAAAATGCACAACTGATTTCAAAGACTTAGTTTTGAAAAAAGAACGTATTTCTTTCATAGTTAATGTATACATATACTGAAATAATTAATTTCATCTGTTTCTATTTTTGATGTGACTACTAGAAAATTTTAAATTACATATGTGGCTCACATTACATTTCTATTGAATAGCATTGCTTTAGACTATAGAAAAGTTGTCATAGGATTGTGAGTCTAGTGATATAATTTGCTTAGATATCAGTGAATATGTAAGCTTTAATCATTCTGTTAGCCCAAAACATTCTGATAATAAGTGTCTCCAAATAAGTACCTATTAAATTCTTTTTTTTCTTCATGAAGCTAAGGTGTTAAGAGAATTTTCTTTTTAAGTCTTTGGCTGAATAACTTCTTGTTGACAATAATGACAGTTTTGGTAATCTAGCAGTCACGATTACATTCCGGGCAAGGTCAGTAGGCTAACTGATCTTTCAAGTCTAGGGAAAGATAAATTTCAGCTTCTCTGATGGAAATGGCTTTGAACTAGAAGTCAGAAGACCTGGATTATAGCCAAAGCTTTCTTGGCCACTTATAAACAGTCTGCATATTCGTTAGTAATAAATTATTTTGCTGGGAGCCAACCATATGTTTCCGTATATATAAAAAGGGGAAAATTGATAATAGCAACCCAACCCACCCACAAGGTTATTATGGCAAGTTTATGTATAAGATGACACAGTACAAGATGTGCTTAAGTTGTCATAGCTTGCACTTTCATGAGGATTTTTGCCTACATGAAACTTTGCAATGTCTTTTACAGAATAATGGAAACCTGCTTCCCAATGCCCATAATTGGACAGTATAAATTGTAATTGGTTATTATTGCTGTTCATCATCTTGGGATAAAAGAAGCTGGCAGGTTACCTCAA
This sequence comes from Globicephala melas, assembly GCF_963455315.2. Taxonomy (NCBI): domain Eukaryota; kingdom Metazoa; phylum Chordata; class Mammalia; order Artiodactyla; family Delphinidae; genus Globicephala; species Globicephala melas. The sequence continues at coordinate 121,753,064 of NC_083318.1, read as the reverse complement.
AGGACAGATCCAGTGATCTGTTGACCTTGATCCTGGATGAATCAATTTTTAAAAATCCATGCCTTTTAAAATGGGGATAGAGTGGGGTGAGTCACAGAAAATCTCAGGCCTTTGAAACAATTCAGGAGAGAGACTCTTGTGGCTGAAGTCTGAAAATCCAGTGTGGGTAATTGTTGATTATTAATTAATACTGAGTTGAGTAGCAAATAAAGGGATCTTTTCTGGAAATCTTTAGATGAATGTTTGTATCTTAAGAGTGTGACCCTTTCACTGCTTTAGTAAAGTACCTTATTAATTAATTGGGTTCAGCAAGGAGAAGGGAGTCTTTCTTGATCTTTGGCCCAAACTATCCCCTAAAATAGACTGAGAGAAGGAAATATAATCCCGTGGCATTAAATTGTGCCACTCAAAGGAGCTATTCTCAGCATCAAAATCACACATATTCTTTTGGAAATATTTTTGACTCTGCCCTTTTCCTTCCTTTCTGCATTAACATTAATTTAAAAGCAAAACAAAAAAGATCTGCTGCGGCATCATCCTTTAACTATTTCTTGCCTCCATAAGCTTCTACTTGGCTGAAATACATGTAGAGTTTCTTTAGCACCTATAGAAAGAGAGGCAGAACTTTTCCAGGATGTGGCTTCTATTTATGCTCGAAACTTGTATACTTAACTGTCTGTATCAGCCCTCTGCTACATTTAATTTGGTTTTGTTTTGAAGTCATTGTTTTTCATGCTTGGTTTATATGCTAGTCATTGTGCTAAATGATTTGCATGCATTATTTTACTTAATCTTCTCAAAACCTTAATATCACCATCTCAGAATTGAGAGGAAAACTGATGGAACCTAGCTCATCGCTAACTCAGAGCTCATCGTTTATTCCATGCCTGTGCTCTGTGCCCAGTGCACACAGCTTGGAGAACAAGCAATGCCCTATAACATTTCGTTTTCCATTTAATCACTTCACCTCACTTGCCCATGTTAGCAGTAAGTCACAAAGAGCCCTCCTCTTAAACTATATGTATTATCTTCTATATAATAAGCTCCTAGAGGGAATTATCACTTATGGTGTCTTTTGGTTACTGCTGTGTCTAAAACAATACCCTGGGCTAGTAGGAGGTAATAAAACTTTATTGAGAATGATGATGATGATGTTGATAACTATTAGAATGTGGTATTAATAGATGATTTCAATTTCTATTCCCTTCCCACACACATTTTTAAAAACTTCAACCTTTGAAAACTTCCCACATTTCTCTATCCAGACAGTTCAACTTCATTTCTATACTCCACATTCTGAACCTCCACAGAGTGGGAAGCTCAGCTAGCAGGATTTTAGAGGAACTAGTCTTCTTTTGAAATAAAAATTCATGGCAATCCCAGGGAGTGGCCATATCCCAACAACAAGACAGAGTTGAGACTGGGCTCATCTGTCGCGGATGTCAAAGTGAAGTTCAGTACTTTTCTGAATCATGGTTCTTAACTAATAGAACTAATTATTAAAACTAATTAGTTAAAACCTGCCTCTTGTAGCACACATATCACAAACAGTGGTACCGCACTCAGCAAATAAGTGGGTTTCACTGCAAATCCCGCGAAAACCTCATCTGTGCCTCCTCCAATCTATCAACTCATGTAAGCTCTTTGAGATCATTAAATGGCAATCCAATGGGAACAGCAATGTAGTGGCTGACAGTTTTTGTTTTAAATGCTTTCATTTGCTTTAGTTTTAGTTCCAAGCAAAATGCTATAAATAATGTACTGTACTTACATTTATAATTTAAATGCACACAGCATTATTATACTGTAACAGCAGCAGGAGAAGCTCTCTAACAATATGTTGCCAGCATGCCAAAGACACTCTGTCCTTTATCAGAGTTTATCTCACACACACACACACACACACACACACACACACAGAGGCTTGGTTTATGTTTGTGAGCAAGGGCATACACAGATATCACAAACACCTGATACTAGAGAAGGGTGCTCAAAATCTAATCAAACGTAAAAGCTTTTGCACAGCAAAGGAAATCATAAACAACTCACAGAATGGGAGAAAATATTTGCAAACGATGCAACTGACAATGGGCTAATCTCCAAAATATACAAACAGGTCATGCAGCTCAATATCAAAAAAAACAAAAACAACCCAATCTATAAATGGGCAGAAGATCTAAACAGACATTTCTCCAAAGAAGACATACAGATGGCCAAAAAGCACATGAAAAGATGCTCAACATCACTAATTATGAAAAATACCTTTAAAGTCAATTTTATTAAGGTATATTTTACATATAAAAATATACCCATTTTAAGTCTACAGCATGAGTTTTGGCAAATATGTACACCTCTGTAATCAATGCCATAATCAAACTACAGAAATTTCTACCAACTCAAAAAATTCCCTCTCTCTTGGCATTCCCCTTATATCCTGGCTCAAGACAGCCACTGGGCTGATTTCTTTCCTAGTGCTTCATATAAATGAAGTCATAAAATATGCATTCCACTATGTGTGGCTTCTTTTTTGCAGCATAATGCATAATGTTTTTTAGATTCATTTTGTTGGGTGTATTAGTAGTTTTTTTCTATTTTATTTCTGAGTGGTATTCCATTGTGTGACTATACCACAATTTGTTTAGTAACATTTGGCTATTATGAATAAAGCTAATATGAACCTTTGGTTACAGGTCTTTGTATAGCCATGACATGTGTTTTCATTTGTCTTGGGTAAATACATATGAGTGGAGATGGTGTGTCATATAAGAAGTATATATTTAACTTTTTAAATTTTATCCCAGGAAGAATCTGCTAAATTGTTTTTCAAATTGTTGAATGATTTTACATTCCCACTAGCAATGTATGAGAATTCTAGTTTCTCCATATTTCCATCAACACTTGGCATTGTTGGCCTTTATAATTTTAGCCACTCCTGTGGATATGTAGTGGTATCTCATTGTAGGTTTAAATTTGCATTTTCCTGATGAATAATTGATATTGAGTGTCTTTTCATGTGCTTATCAGAAAATCATATATCCCCTTTAGTGAATTGTCTTTTCTAATTTTTTTCTGTTTTTCAGTGGATTGACTTCTTATTTTTAAGCTTTTTGAGCTCCTTACATGTCCTAGATCTAAGCCATGTCAGATATATATAATGTAAATATTTTCTCCTATCCTTTGGCTTTGCATTTTCAGTTTATTAACGCTCATTTGGAGAGCAGAATTTTTAGTTTAAAGTTCGACTGATGTTGTCTTTAATTTTGGCCTTTGGGGCCTTATCTAGGAAATCTTTACTGACATTAAAGAAGGCAAATGTTACAGATCTGGATTTAACGTTTAAGGTTATGACACTTTAGAGTCAGTTTTGTGTGTGGTATGAGGTAAGCGTTGAGCTTTGCTTTTTCATCACGTGAGTTCCAGAACAATTTGTTGAGAGGACTGTCCTTTCCCCATTGAATTATTGTGGCACCCTTGTCAAAAATCAGTTGACCATATATTCATGTGTCTATAGGAGAAAAGCATACATTTGATTCTTTCTGTAATCTCTATTTTATTTCATTGATTAAATTCTATTCTTAGGTCAGTTCTGAACTGTCTTGATTTAAAGTAAGTTTTTAAATCCAGTATTGTGAGTCCTCCAAATTTAGGCTTTTAAGAAAATGTTTTAGCTATTCTAAGTCCATTCTATTTCCATATAAACATTGGAATCATCTTAACAATTTCTACAGAGAAGAAAATTAAATTTGGCCTGAAAATGTAATAAATCTGTAGATCAATTCGAATAGAACTGACATCTTAATAATACTGAGTCTTTTAATGCATGATTTAGTATTCTTTAATTTCTCTTAGAAGTTTGACAGTTTTTAAGTGTACAGGGAGTGAACATATCTTGTAAAATTTATCCCTCAGAATTTTATATATACTGGCATAATTGTAAATGGTATATATATTTTTTTAATTTTCATTTTTTGGTTACTAAATAAAAGAAACCAGTTGATTCTGTATATTGATCTTATATTCTTCAACTATTACAAATTAATTTATTAATTTGGGTAGGTTTTTTGGAGATTTCATAGGATTAATGCATGACTTTGTCACCTTTGTTTATAATGGGATGGTAAAGTGGTCCTTTTACCACTAACTATAGCCAGGAGCATAATTGTTAGCCCGTTTTTATATATAGGTAAACTGAGATTAGAAAGACTAAGTAATATAGTGATGAAGAGCAGGGATTTGGGGTTTAGGTTGGAATCCAAATTTTTACAGCTTACTAGTTGTACCACCTTGGGTAAGTTATTTAATTTTCTGTCTTGGTTTCCATATATCTAAAATGAATATGCTGCTGCTGAGAAAAATAATAAAACAAATATAATGTAATATTAGAAGTTGTATCTTATCATTGTTTTCTTATTAACTGAGATGACAGATGTGAAGGTTTTAGCACAGTGCATGGAAACAGTGCCTCAGACACAGTGTCACTAACCAATGATATTATCCGTAATCACTTTGGTAGAATTCTGACTTTAAGTTCAGGAATGTAATATTGATGAACAAGATAGAGGTTTTTTCATTATTTATCAAAACTGTTTTTCCTTTAAAAAGTATCCAGAACAAGAAAAAGGTGTTCAGACCCATAGGATAAATCCCCTTGAAGAAAAGACAAAGTATACTCATTTAAAGGAACATGAGAAGTCTTGTTTGTGTTTGTGGGGAAATTTTGACCAGAAGTTCTGTAGATAATCCACGACATATTCTCAGTTCAAGGTACTTATTAGTTAATTAATCACAATGACGGATATCTTCAATATTAGGCAATAATTAACAAATTCACAGTCTTGAGACTACCACTCAAAAAACAGCTTTTAAAGGACTTTTCTTTTTAAAACCCCATAAATTCTCGATGGAGAAAAATCAGGCGGAAGAGCTAGCCTGCTCATTGTTGAAGGTTTGTCGGTGTCCTAAGTTGATCCTCAAGAACTTAAGTTTGGCAGGTAGACAAGAAATAAGATACAGATTTGTCAGATATGTAAGGGAATATTTCAGCTCAGCAAGGGGAATTTAGAAGTCTTTCTCTGCTGACTGATCACAGCCAGTGTGTCAGACAACAACATCCGATTATTCTTAGATGACAACAGTTAATTAGCTCTTGTTTATGTTTTGACTATTGATAGACTTAAATTATATTCATATTGTCATGCAAAACAAACACACAGAAAGGTTTGCCTTTGATCTAAATACATTTTTTCCTTGGCTGCAGTGACATTTGAACTGTATATCAGAATAAAAAACTTTAAGAAATCAGGCATAAAAATAGTAGGGGCGAGGGTGGGGTGGGGGGGCTTCAAAAAAAAGTAAATCATCTAAATCAGATAATTAAAAAAACATCTGATTAATGATAATTTTGGCTTGAAAACCAAGTGCCTTATTTCAACAGACATTCAAGTTGACTTATAAAAATGCAGACATTACCTTTGAGATTGACTTTACAAAATGCCATGAATATCTCTGCAAATATCTCAATCCTCTTATCACTTTGACTTTTTAAAGATTTAATGCTATAGTTGTAAGTATAAAGCATATTCCTTATGTATAATTCTTGAACTAGAGTGAATTTCATTCTTTCATTATGTTTAAAAAGCTTTCCTTCTTCCTGATCCTTATAAACTCCCTTCGAACAATATTTATTAAGGTCAAGAAAATGGTTTTTCTAGAAGTCAAAATAGCATATCACTTGTAGTAATTTAAATTGCAGAAGAGTTTGTATCTTTACTACATTCTGTGTAACAATGCTTTTGCTCTGTAAAGCATTCTGGGGGTGTTGGAATATTTTTCTTTTGAAGACAAATGCTCCATGGTTGGCATGCTCTAGCCACTGCTGCACCCATTTAAAGACTTCTAGGTTAGAGTTAAGCATGGGCAAAGCATCCCTCAAGGGAAAGTGTAGGTACTGGAGATCCTAGCCTTTTTCTATACCCTGTTGTTCTTTTTATTTTTTATTCCCCATTTTTCTTCTCAAAGAAACATAAAGAGGCACCAGTAAAAAAATATAAGTATTCTTGTTTGGTGTCCTTGATTAGAAGTCGTGCAGACATCAGGGAGCAAAAACCAAAGTGATTATTCATATAATCCTCAACGCTGAACATTTTAAAATACACTGCAACAAAATAAATTGTAAAAGGTAGTTTTAAATGTACCCTCTGTCTCTACTACATTGTCCTTGTATCACTAGGATAATTTAGCACCGAAATCAGCTTAGGCAATCATAAAAGTTAAAGAGCTGCCCCTGGCAGCGTTTTTGTTCCAGAACTTTCCACAGAACTTCAGCCATCATGATGTCTTGATCCCTTGTGTCCAAGGAGTGGTCAAGGTTTATCATTCAGCCTTCAACAGAAGAATTTGACCCTGATGGAGCGGCAGCTATAATCATATGGTATTTTTAGGAAAGTGATACACTGAAAAATAATATCACAATTATGTATTTATGAAATGTTGGTTTCTACAAACTGGAGATTTAAGAATGATTGGTAGAACAAATCAGTACATTTCTAAAAGAAAATAAAAATGCACAGAGATAGTGTCAATCAAATCGATTATGAAAAATCACAGTACTGTTATCTTCATAATGAATGCAGTACAGTGTCATAAATGCCCTTACATCCTTGTCACATAGTGTGAATTACAAAAAGAAAGACCAAAGAAATGGTAAATTGACTTCCCTTGAACAGGGTCTGATACGTGAATCCTTTGTCCCTTTCTCACTTATTAGATGCCTTTCATTAGTGAGTTCTCATAGTCTAATAATCCAAAAATACTTATAATTATGGGAAGACAATATCATTGCCATTTTCACAGTCATATTATCATATTTTTAGTGTGTTGAGTACAGCAATTATTCATGAAAAGTAACACATGTAAGTATGAATAAAATATCTTTATGTACAAAGTGGCATGGCAGGATTTTGACCCAATATTTAATAATACACTTGCAAATTTTCCCTGCATTAACATAGTAGAAAACAATAAATACAAATGTTAGGTAATAAAAGAACACTGAGAAAGTAGGAAAGTCTCCGTGGATAAGAAATGTTAGTTCTGAAAACTTTAAACTCAAGGGACAGTCATTTCATCAGTGAAGGCACCTGCCTGGGCTGTCAGGTTACCTGCTCACAGATGCCCCTCCTAAAATTCCCTTCCCTAGGAATGTTCCTATAAAATGTGGTAATGTGTTTTTTCACATCTTAAAGGACAGGAAAGGCCCAGGATGGTTTCCGATTCTCTTAGATTATTGCGTGTCATCTGGACATCACTTTATTGGGACAGGTGCACACTGGCGAGCAGGATTGGAGGTCAGGATTGAATCCACAGGGCTTTCTCCCTTTCTAACCGTGGAGCACAGAAGCTGAAGAGTAAGCCTGTGGGGTGGGAAAGGGGGAAACAAAAAAGGTCAGATTCTAAGAAAGTGAAGACGTAGAGATGCTGGGGGACACCATCTCTTGGTAAGAAATGTTAGCGACCAGCTGAATTTTTCCACCCAGTAGAGTCACTGGAATGTCTCATAAGCACTTCAACCTCAACAAGTCTGAAAGGAAACCCACTAGACTGCCTCCCAAACCTATTCCCTCTCGCTCCGTAATTCCAATCTTTGCTCTTACCTTCATGATCCATCCAGGCACTCATGCTTGATGTGTGGGCATAATCTATACCCCTAATAGTTCTCCTTCCCCAATGCCTACATTCACACAATCCCTACCTCTGGAGAATGTCACCTTCCAGACAATTCTTTTCTATTCTGCCTCTTCCTCTGTATCCCTACTGTATCTGCAGACCTGGTGAAGCCCTTGTTCTTTTCCCAGGGAATACTGAAATAGCCCTCTGACCTCTCCGCTGCCAGTCTTACTCCTGTTGAATTAATCTTCCACACTGAACACTCAGTGATGTGTCTCAAGCACAAATCTCATCGTATTCCTCTTCTGATTAAAGCACTTCACCGCACCCTATCACTAACGCGACATCGTTCGAGGTCTGTTGCTTGGGGTAACAATGTGAGTAATTAAGAAATTGATTGGCAACTTTCATGCTTTGCTTCCGTGTACTTATCAGGGAGAAGAGTGAACAGGCAAGTCTGCACTTCTCCTTCACAGAAAGGAGAGTCAGGGCTTTGGTTTATTACTTTGGGTTTTCTTGTTTGCGGTACAGAAAGAACTTTCTGTATTGGCGCCCCAAAACAGCAGGAGATGGAAGCTTCTGTGCTTTAATTGGGAAAGGGGCACATGTCCGGCATGGCAGGGTAGGTGCTGTCGTGCTGCTGATGGCAGTGCTGGTGGTTTGCTGGAGTCTGGGAGGAGGATGATATGGTGGGGGTGAGGGTGGGCAGTGGACCAGCGTGGAGACCTGCATCTTGCTCCCTCATGGCATGATCGGTGAGGCAGGACCTTTGCTAGGGATGGTTGCATTGCTGCCTTGCAGTGCGGGAGCCGGACACTGGTTACTGTGTCTTGCGGGACAGTTGGAAGACCAGAGAGTGGACACAGGATCCAGGTCAAGTCTTAGTCTGTGGAAAGGACTGTAAAGCAGGGCTTTTCTTTCTTTTTTTTTTTTTTTGGTACGCGGGCCTCTCACTGCTGTGGTCTCTCCCGTTGCGGAGCACAGGCTCCGGACACGCAGGCTCAGCGGCCATGTCTCACGGGCCCAGCCGCTCCGCGGCATGTGGGATCTTCCCGGACCGGGGCACGAACCCGTGTCCCCTGCATCGGCAGGCGGACTCTCAACCACTGCGCCACCAGGGAAGCCCCCATGATAGATTCTTTAATCATATTGACAACACTTTATAAGCAAAGAAGCACAATGGGTCTAGGAGAAAAGGTCATTCTATCCTGGTTTTATAGATGTGGAACCTACTGCAAAGCATTATAAAGAAATTTGTTGAAGGCCATAGACTAGGATCAGAAAATAAATCTTGCTTTACTTGTGATGTTTTCTTTTTAGCCCTCATTCTTCATTTTAAAATGTAAGAAAAATAATTGAAGAACATGTTAAGCTTTTCTGGAAGTTCACAAAGATGCTTTTAGATTATCAAGGATATCATTTAGAAAATTACAGAAGTACAGTGAATTGCATCTGCAAGAAAAATAGAAATGGGTAACATTCCACTTTGTTGAGGATCTGTGGGATGAGACTTTCATACAAGTTATTGGTCTTGCTGCCCCTTGGTTCTTCGTTGATCTGAAACTCCCCTCACTTCTTAAACTGGCAGGTGGCTTGGAACAGAACAGACAGGAGACCTACTGGAGAGGGAGCGGCCAGGTGGCAGTAGGTCTCCTCCCTTCTAAAGCACAGGATTGCTCTCAGAACAATCAAAAGACTTTCTTTTCAGTTCTAAAATTGTTTTTTCCCTCATTTAAGATATATCTTGGACATGTCTACATGCAATTTAAAAATTGTCTTGATAATCACTTTTGCTAGTTGTATAATGTCATTGATTGGATCATACCTAATTTATCTGAAATTTCCATACCACTGGACATGCTGTTTCTAAATGTTTGCTACCATTCTTTGTATATTAATCTTTAATCACATTTCAAATAATTTCCTTTTGAAAATTTCCTAAAAGTGAAGTTACTAGGTGACAAATGTGAATATTTTAAGTCTCTTAGTGAATATTACCAAACTGCTCTTTGGAAAGATTAATCCAGTTAATCCAATTTATACTGTCAAATGCAGCATATGATACTATTTGCTTCACCAGTATGATTTTTAGAAATTAGGAAAAGAAAAACTCAAGTACTTGAAGGTTATAATTTTTTTGGTCTTAATTCCATTTTTGATTAGTAATAGTACAGGAACTCTTCTATAATTTTATATTACCATTTTTATTTCCTCCTCTGTGAATTGCCTGTTCCTGGCCTTTGCTCATTTAAAAAATTTATGATTTGTATAACTGTCTTTGTATATTTAAAATATTAATGAATTGGTCTCACATTTATGACAAACATAATTTTTATGTTTGGAAATTTTAAGTCATGATATAGCAGAATTCCTATTATTTCCATTGTGTTATATTGTTTCCTGGTCTGAAAATTCTTAATCAGACACATAATACAACCTAACAAATTTTTCTTCTACTTTTTTTTACATTTAGCTTTTTATATATTTTCCCCATATAGATATTATTAGCTAATGTCCCTTCACACTCGTTATTAACCAATTTGTTCAGACCTTTTGTTGGCATCAGTAAGAAAAGGATGTGCTTTCCTGCTCTACATTTTGGCATAAAAATTCTGGCCTTAGCAGAAGTCCTATGTAACAGCAGATCAATTCCTTGTCACTTTGTCATAAAATAATTAATCTCAGAAGAAGATAACAGAGCATATTTGCATTATAAGTGAGCACAAATATGTGTAGAAGTACATACAGCTAATGTATCTCTAATCATTGATTCCAGCGGCCTTCAAAACTTACCACAAGTTACTTTTGCACTAACAGCCATTTTGAGGGAGGTATCAGCTAGTCGCTGGGAGGAAAATGAATTATACAGGGAAAGCTTAAACTAAAATAATCATTTTCTTATTCTAAATAAATTATGGTCCCTAAATATAGCAGTAAGTCTGCAGTGAAGGATATTTTTTGAAACTCCTATCAACCTTCCGCTTGTTGACATAAAAGTCTTAAGAGATTTTAGAACTAGATTGAATTGATCAGTTGTATCAATCATGCCCATATAGCTTTTTAACTTTTTTCTCTATTTTCTTATTTCTTATGTGCGATTTCATTTTCTCACTAGACAAAGCTTTGCAGAGAGGGCAAGGGTCATAGATTAAAGGTATTTTGGAATTCCATTAAATGTAACATTCAGCACAAAATAGATGATCGTTATACGAAGCAGCAGGCATTAAATACATCTAGAAATTTATCCTGAGGTGAAAAATTTTAACATGAGTGAATGTGTCCGTATCAGTGTTTGCGGTTGCATACCAATCCAAAGACTTCTCAATTTCTTTTCTCAACTTCTAGTTCTGATAAATGCATTCTTATTTATCCTGAATTTCTGAGTTGATATCTTATTTCTAGGTGATATCTGATTTCTAGGAGGAAGCAATTACTCAGCGGTTACTACATTTAAAGTACAATGGTTGCTAATAGAAATATATTGAAAAAGAGTAAGACAAATAGACAATAGAACTGACCAATTTCAAATATGTTTCTTCCCATTACTTTCATCTTTACTCTTCAGAACATTGTTATGTAATTCCACAATTACTCAGAAAGGCAACAGAAGCTATTTACCGCTGCAAATCAAAAGACATGAGATTAGAGGCTAGGAACATTTTTTCAAGTACAAAAATTGAAAGGAATGGGAGTTGGATAATAATTCATTTTGTTGAGCTTGTTTGGGTCAGTACTCTTCCTTTTCTTCTGTATAGAGACTGTCTCCTGCATAGAGACTCTTCTTTCTTTCTCTTCCCAACTGAACAGAAGACTTCTTCTTCCTCCAAACTGGACAATTAGTCACTAAGATTTGAGCATTTTAACAATCTGGAAGGCATCCTTTTACTAGCCACAGGATTGCAAAGAAACCATAGCTTGTACGGAAGGAAGCTTGCCATATACTAGAGAGGGCTGGACCACGTCTCCACAAATTTCTCACACTTCTCAGGTTCTTGAATCTTGCGTCTGAAAGAGTGCATTGCAAAAGGATAGGCAAAGGCCCAGATTCCTCTCATCCTAACCCACCCCTTGCTGGCTAGAGAAGGATGAAATTCTGACACTGATGCATGTCTGGATGACACTCCTTTGTTTACATCTCCTGCTCCTGGCCAGAGAAGCATGGCTGGCATGATTTATTCAATAAACACTGGCTGAGTATCCATAACAGCACTGTCTTTGTGCTGGGAAGTAGACATAGGTAGTGGGCATAACAATGATATTCCCCCCGGACGCTACCCAGAGTGACTACCATTGTGTTTAGGCCAATTCTGGGCATACACCTATTTATCTGTTCTTTTGCTTTTTTACTATTAGTTGCTAAAGGGTAAATTTCTCTGCAGGTTCTAAAAATGATCAAACCCTAATTGTGAGGGCACTTAATCAATGCTGCTTGTGAAAAATAAGTCAAAAGAAACTTTTCTTACCCAATTCTAGAAAAGCAAAAGACGGTCCCATGCTAAGCTGGAAAGGTTAATTCCAGCAGGCCTGAAATCGGGCTGAGTTGTTTTACTGAAATAAGACATGTACCTGCATTGCACTGACTCCTGGTCAAAGAATGGAACGCACAGAATAGCAGTTGCTTGTAATCATAGTTTTGAGAGGCTTCAACTATTCATTGATTAACAATTAATGTAATGAGATTGATCACCTTGCATCTGGTCTCATTGAGACACATGGAGGGCTCTGTCGCTCATCTAGTTATACAGCAAGAATGTGCCTACACGACCATCTGGGTTCTGTAAGTTCCCTGTATACTAACGAGTTCTGTTCCAAGAGTGTGCTCGTAAGTCCAATTTGTTCGTAAGTCCAACAAAGTTAGCCTAGGTACCCAACTAACACAATCAGCTGTATAGTACTGTACTGTCATAGGTTTATAATACTTTTCACACAAATAATACATTAAAAAAACAAAAAATGAAGGAAACCTTTTTACTCTTACAGTATGGTACTTTGAAAAGTACAGTAGTACAACAGCTGGCATACAGGGGCTGGCATCGAGTCAACAGGCAAGAAGAGTTACTGACTGGAGGAGGGAGAGGAGGTGGGAGATGGTAGAGCTGAAGGGTCGTTAGCAATAGGAGACAGAGTGCAATTTCACTCATGCCTGACGTTGATGGAATGCATGTTCGCATCTTTGAAAGTTCGCAACTTGAAGGTTCATATGTAGGGGACTTACTGTATAAGAAACCCCAGCTGAGAGTGCATTTTGGATCACCTTGTTTGAGGTACTTTGTGCACACATCCATGGTTCCTGGCTCCAGAGAGAAAGTACACCTGGGTATGGTTCTTACTGAGGGAGGACAATTGGACCTCCCACCTGGCATCTCTGGACCCCTCTCCCTGAGCCAACCTTTGGCTGTGATGCGCATTCTTACCTTAATGCAGCTCCTATGTCATATACTATTTTTTTTTTTTTTTACTGTCATTTTGGGTCCTGCAAATCTTCCTTAGCAATAGAACCCTGTGTAACTGCCACTGTTAAGTATATATATGCTGACCCAGGCAGAGGCAAACTGCATCTACGAGGAAACATTACCAACAGGCAGAAAGGAGGAATTGTATCATTCCTGAGGTAGGCAGGGCAACTGGAAGAATCTTCTACAGCCCCCAAGACATTTATTTCTCTGGCAAATGTTCTTAGAGTTTGTTTTTAGACAAATAGAAAATGATGGTTTAACTGACACAAGCTATTAACTTTTCAGGTTATAAAAGTCTTTAAAAATAATCTGAGCTGCAGCAGGCTAACAAAACAGATATTAATGAGTATCTCAGTGAGTGGAATTAGGGAACTTACATATTTATTGCCCAGGTGTGGAGAGGATTCATCAAGCTGTCAGTTCTTGGTTTTTCCTTGTGCAGAGTGCTCACCTAAAAGCAGAAGATATGCTTTGATCTATAAGTTCAGAGAGTGAATAACGATGAAAATACAAGTTTCTTGGCTTGTTTTCTGTTTTTCAAGGAAAGTCCAATTTCCCTTCAAGAACGTCATTAGAGCCACAACTTACCTCTTGGTATTGCCTGGAAATTGTTCACCAAGATTTATGAGCTTTATTCGGCCATTGTTTATTTTTACCCTAGAAGAGCAATGCTAACTCACTCCCTGCAGATAGGGGGTGTGAGTTGGGAGGTGATAGCAAGAGAGGCGCCCTAGGGAATAAGTTATTGAATTTTGCTTGTTCCATAAGCTGGCTGTGCCTGAGCAAAACTACATCATATATTTAAAATGCCATTTTATCAGGAAAACATTCTAGGGTCCTTTGTTTAAATAATTCAGTGAGAGTTTTGTGAAAATGAATTTATAGGCCAACATGAATACTTTGGTGACGTACAAAGCAGCACAGGGAACATTGCTCAAAATAACCATGTTATTCCATCATCAATATAAAGATAAATATTAACTTAGGATGATGGGGAGCTGAGAGGCTCCAAGCATTTTTTTTTAAATTTATTTATTTAATTTATTTTTGGCTGCATTGGGTCTTCGTTGCTGCACGGGGGCTTTCTCTAGTTGCAGCGAGCAGGGGCTACTCTTCATTGTGGTGCTCAGGCTTCTCACTGCGGTGGCTTCTCTTGTTGCAGAGCACGGGCTGTAGGTGCGCGGGCTCAGTAGTTGTGGCACATGGGCTTAGTTGCTCTGCGGCATGTGGGATCTTCCCGGCCCAGGGCTCGAACCCGTGTCCCCTGCATTGGCAGGCGGATTCTTAACCACTGCGTCACCAGGGAAGCCCCCAAGCATTTTTACTTGCTCTTGGATTTGTGTTCAAAGCATTTCACATCACCTGTGTCTTTCATGTAGATTCAAGTAACAACAATGCGTAGGAGGGGAGGTGGGAGTGACAAAGGAGACCAAGGTGCTGTCTCCTCCTTCAAAAGAGCTTGAGCTCAGTGAGGAACACAGAGGATAGGAGATGAGTGACATCTGGGAAGTACATGTTATTAAGTGGTTCAAAATTTGAGCAAGTGAAATCTGGCACATCATGAAAGGCCTTGTAGACGTGCTAAAGTGTTGGAACTTAATCTTAAGTAATTAAAACTTATCAGAGTTTTCTAAGCAAAGGAAAATTATAAATTATAAATTATAAATGGATTCAGATCTGCTTTTTCTTCCTCCAAATAGTTCAAAACCAAGTGATGCTTTGAAATTAAATTCAGTGATACAGTATTTTCTTTCTTTTGTGGAATCATGTATTCCTTAATTTAGGCAATTTTCTTCATATTTGTATAGCCTTACATGTTAAAAATGAGATAATGTACATTAACTTTCTGAGGAGTGGTGTAAGTGGGAATCATCTTGAAAATGCATCATGTCACATGTATATTTTGTAGTAAATCATGAGGATGTTTAACTTGGCAAGACTTCTTACTAAACCTGAGTGGCATCTTATATGTTCTCATAAAGGACTCCGTGATCTGCTATGTTTGGTGCTCATTTTTTTCTGAAAGCACGTTCTTGTGTATACCCTAGTAGGCTTTCTCTTTTACATTAAAGAAAGCTCCCAATTGAAATAATCAAATTTTAAACATTATGGGCCACATTTTCAACGGAAGAACCCTGCTTGACAAAGAACATATTTAGAAGAAGCAGGAAGTGTGGATGGATGAACACCATGGCCAATTAGAGGAGGAGGACTTGAGGCAAGGAACTGTCTTATCCAGAGAAAATACTCAGAACAATAACCATTACACATAGAGGCTTGTAGAAACCCAGAAAATTTAGCATCCACTGGCATTCCCCTGAAGGAGAGTTGCTGCAGAGCTCTGTTTCCTTGGAAACATGATATATTGACCTCTAAAATGGCAAAATTGATTTTGAGATATAAGACCAGAGTTTATAAATTGACATACTGACCAATCCAATGAATTCTTAAGACCATTGAATCTCAAATTTCATGTTGTTACCCACATTGGTGCATTAATTAATACTATGTCCCTTAGGCCATGTAGCACATAATATGAAATATATAACAATCATCAGTTCTGAGTGGTGAATAGTCACATATTCTATCAAATTCTTTTTCTGTATTTTTTAACTATTTAAAAATTTTTATATAGGAGATAGTGGAAATTTAGGCTAAGCCTGTGAACTTATATAAAACCTAATCATTTCAGACTATTCTAGTTATATTTTAGAATGATGTCACTATTAGGGAAGAGAGATTTAAGTGAAAATAATTATAATAATGTAATTTCTATTGAGTGTGGTGAGCATAATTTTATAACGAAAGCATGTTTGAATAAGTTTTGAAAGAAGGTAGAAAGAGATTTGTTTGCAGGTGTTTCAGGAACCATCAAATCCTGTTAATGGTGGACAGACTTTAATAAAAACTGTGGTAGTACAAAGAGAATTTGGAGGGCATTGTTTTAGATTATCAGTTCTAGGCTACTGAAATCAACTCAGAGTCACCCGTTTTAGTTTTCCCCTATTACCAAATATTTTCTATAATCAGCTAGGTTGACTTTTGAGAGATTATTTTCTTAAAAGAAGTGTGCTTCCTAACTTGAGGTTGGCAGAAATAAAAGTACCAGAGACTAGATCTTATTATTTCCATAGTAATATTTCCTCCTTAGACCTATGACCTGAAAAGCTACTTATGAAGAAAAGGAACTTTGGGTAGTTCAGGGTCTTCTTAACTATCCCACCGTGATCTACCCACTTATTATTGCAGTTAGTATGACGGTGGGAGATAGTAGCTTACACAGAATTATGCTTGGGCCTTGAAGAAGAATCAGAAAGCAAATTAGCAACCAAGAAACACAAGGTTTCTCTGTGGATTTCCCCTCCTGAAAGCCGCGATTCTGGTGTCACTTGTCATTTCCCTGGTAGACACAGGTAGCAGAGCAGGTGGTCCTGATCTCAGGCCCCTCCTCACCAGGAGAGCCAAGGGCTCCTATACGGAGGCTTCTGGTCCACAGCTTGGAGACCCCCAGAAGCTGCCGAGTGTTCGGTTTAAATCCCGAGGGGATAAAGGAGCGTGCATGAAATTACAGGTTGTCATGCTGCTCACAAGTCACAGGCAGATTCTGAGAGCTTTTCTTGATAAATGGTGTAGTCGCACTCCGGGTCCTTCATAACCTTACTCAGGACTGGTCCACGTTTAGTCTCCTTGCCTGGAGACTAAACCTTGACCAAGTAGAATAGGCTCAGCTACTTAGTCAAGGCTGGTAAACAGCCAGGAGAAACTGGTGAGTGGTTTCCAATTATCCTGTGGAGGAATTTTACTCTTTCATTCATTCATATGGTTACCTTCAAGAGAACAGTGTGGGAATAAAGAAATGTGTAAGAGATACAAGAATGAAAGTCTCTCTTAAGAGAAAATGGCTCCCATGAGGGATTTGGCCATGTCGCTGCAGATTTTGGGTGCCCTTGCTTTTCAACCTCTT
This sequence comes from Globicephala melas, assembly GCF_963455315.2. Lineage (NCBI taxonomy): Eukaryota > Metazoa > Chordata > Mammalia > Artiodactyla > Delphinidae > Globicephala > Globicephala melas. The sequence goes on along the minus strand of NC_083318.1, from coordinate 121,735,979 downwards.
TTGTTTATCTGTTGTAATTTGTTCTAGTTAGAATCTCCTACCTGAAATGGGGACCTTATTCAGCCTTTGATATCTTGCTCTTCAATTGGGACTATATTTATAGCCTTTTGTTTTACAAAATCGTTTTTGCAACATATTTATAACGTTTATCATCTGATAGCTCTCACTTCACATAACATATGTATTGTGGGAGTATTTTGTATAGGTAAAATTGGGGGGACTGAATATAGTAAATGTCTTGATGTAACTTGATATTTAAATTAGAGCCACATAGGTTGTTTCATAAAACTCATAATTACTTTTTATTTATATACTTTTTATTTTTTTGGTCATATTGATGTTTTAAATATTTTGTTTACTCAAAACAAAAATGTAATCTGTGTTTTTTTAATTTTTAAAAACTATCTAGCATCTCATTTTTCATTGCTTTCGATACAAATATAATTCATACAAATCATATCTGTATTTTGAAAATCTTTTTAGATTGCAAACCAAACAAAATCAAAACCTAAGAGACTAGAAAAAAGAAATGTAAATTTTATCAGTAGGAAACTGTGTTTTGTCCTTACTGAGAAGCTCAATTAAAGTATTTGAAGTGATATAAAATATGATATACATTTTAACTGATGAATCCTAGTTCCAGTTGACTGTACACAGCCATTACCAAAAATGAAACAAAACAACAGCAATACTTTTAAAAAAACCCTGCGGCATACTTAGTGTTTTTTCTGCCACTACTGCAGAATAGAAAATGCCTCTAGTCACCACCCATTCTTGAGAACACATCTGCATGCAACCTCCAAAAGCCAGAGAGTCTAATAATCTTACCAAAAATGATATTTCTAGGGCTCATCTTTTCTTCATAGGAGAATTTTGTATTTCTTGGGAGTTAATGATTGAGTTTTTCTAGAGAAGTTATGCTTTTTGGTTATGTTCACATGAACAAAATCCAAGTTAGATTTTGAAATAACCATTTTTCATCTAATCGACAATCTGGGAGCTTACCAGACTCATGAGAAATTGTCTTAACGGTGAGAAGCTTCACACTCTCTTTATCGGACTGAGGTCTATTTGGAAACAGAAAACATTAAGTTAGCGCCACAGTAATTAGCATTACATATCTGTGAAGGAAAGGAAACATGATACAAACAGAAAGAAGAATATACACGTGCATATATATTTTTGTGTGTTTCTACGGCAAAACTTGTGTTTCTTCATGTACAGACACATATACTTTTATAGCACTTTCATTTCTGGAATCAAGCCAATAAATCTCTGTTATTCTGTTATGGTGATGATCATCAGCTAAATTAAACATCAAGATGGGTCACGTAGGGACTTCCCTGGCAGTCCAGTGGTTAAGACTCCGCGATCCCAATGCAGGGGGCACAGGTTCGATCCCTGGTGGGAGAACTAACATCCCTCATGCCGAGCGGCACAGCCGAAAAAAAAAAAAAAAACCCCACCTGTCATGAGGTCCATGTTGCACATGCTTCCACTTCCTAATTGTGAGGGGAAGACATAGAAATGTTTCCAAACCTTTTGGACTGATCTGAGTTCTGGGTAATTCCTTTTCATGAGGTCGTGGATACTGCAGTATAGTGTCTGAACTGTCTATTTCAACAAGAGTTCCCACCTATCCCTTCTCAGACTCAAAATAGTTTCAAACCCCAATTCCTCTCCTTGGATATCTCAAGAACCTCTACTTTTAATTAAGAATGGTAGGTGGTGTAGGGACATTATTCTTTTTTTCCAGTACGCGGGCCTCTCACTGTTGTGGCCTCTGCCGTTGCGGAGCACAGGCTCCAGATGCACAGGCTCAGCGGCCATGGCTCACGGGCCCAGCCACTCTGCGGCATGTGGGATCTTCCCGGACCAGGGCACGAACCCGTGTCCCCATTGGCAGGTGGACTCTCAACCGCTGCGCCACCAGGGAAGCCTGGGACATTATTCTTAAAGTTCACATCCCAATGAATATACAAAAACACCCACAAAAAGGGCTACAAAGTCAGGTCAACACAGAAAACTTAACCACAGAATTTGGTTTTGACATTAAAATAGTTTGTCTCTTTGCAGCACCTTGACTGTAACAGTTGGTAGGATTGCTAACAACTGCTTTGTTTGTTTTAGTAAAGTCGAAGCAAAATAACCATCTGTTGTTAAAGTAAAGCCACTCAGAGCTGTCTTAAGGTGCAGGCATGATTTTTCCCTAATTGTGAGAAGCATATTGAAAATTTCAATGGGAAAACTATTTTAAAACTCTAGCTATGTTTTTCTATGATTTTTTTGGCAACTTTTGATTTCTGATTTTACCACTTTACCCAAGTTTAAGAGCCAGTTGTTGGAATTTCTCATACTTGAGAGCTCTCTGACAAATAGGTAGCCAAACCCCATATACTATGCCTTCTGCAAAATGCTTGAAAAACCCGAAGAAGTATGAGTAGAGGATCAATACTTTCCTCTATATAAATGACAGGGTCAGAGCTTCTAGAAGAAAACAATGATGCAACATTACTTACTGGTCATTTCCATTTTCAGGTGTGCCTAGGAGAGGAGGGAATTGTTATTAGAGCTGTGAGGAGCTTAGCTGCAAAAAACCTGAGACCCCTGCCACTTTTTGCTCAAAGATGTCTCTAAAGCCAATTTTTAACTTTTCAGTCTCTCGCCCCATTCCCCGCCCCACTGACCATTTCCTCAGACGTGGTGACTACTCATTCCTCAGTCACAGCTAATCCATTCATGGTATAGTCTCAACTAGGTCAACTCCACTGAACTTAGCTCTGGACTAATTTTAATCTTATAGTTTCGTATCACTGTGTGGAACTATTATCCATTATTGTACATCCCACAGACACCAAAAAAGGTTTCAGTATCTCTGGAAACAAATGCTTCTCAGAGTATTGAATTACCTTCTTAAAACAAAGAATTGAATTTTTGGCTTTTCTTTGTATGTTGCTCTCTCTGGGGACCTAAATCTCTGTATTTGTGGTGAGCCACGATGCTGCTATTGCTTCTAATTGCATCTGAAGCCCACGGATTCAGCTTCTCAGAAGTGCCCTACAAAACGTCACTGAGCCTACTAACTGTAACTCATCTTCTGTCCGCTTTGCCGGGCTGTTCCACGAGGGTCGGTAGAAAGCAAGCCGGGCTCGTGAGAACGCAGAGTGATTCATTCTGCACAAGAGCATGGCCTCTCGGGAGCAGATCATGCTGGTCAAACCTTGCATTGGTCTGTGGCCTATTAGGCAGAATATTTAATGTAATCACTTAAGGGCCTTGCTTTATTCCGGATTTTGCTGTGATTTTATTCCATGGCTCGGCTCCCATCTCTTGGATTTCTTTTCATCTCTAAGGTAGCTCATATCAGGATATGCCTTTTGAATATCATTCTCTTGACTTTGACCATCATTGTTTTATAAAGACGTTGATCTCCACGAAAATTTTGGCTACTGCTATTTCTGTCACCTTGGCTAAGTTACTCCAACATGAATCTTAATCCCTAGAATTTAATTCATGGCACGGTATGCTGCTCACCAACTAGCTCTAACTTCATCTTCCCTACCATCAGTAGGGTTTTAACAACAATCCAGTTCACCTATAAAGTCCCCTTTAATAGAAAGTGTCAACTTTTCAAATAACTTATTTGCAAATCTTCCTATGCAAAGCAGTTTTTCACTACAGGGTATTTTTACTGATGGATTTAGCCCACAGTTTTTTTCCCCTATCCTGTATACTCAACACCCACTGGCTTCAACTAGATTGGTTGAGTTCCCATAAAAGATAGGATTGGTGGTTTAGAAACTTAGAGAAATTAAACTGATTTATAAAAATGCTATTTCCCCTCTGGAAACTGAGTGAGGAAACATATTTCAGACTTTATTAAGAAGTTTATTCACTAACTCCCAGAGGGAAAGACGTTGATTTGTTTTCTTCTTATTTTATAGCAAGAGCTAAAATGAACACTGCTGTTTTCATATCATTACTTTCCCTTGCACTGTCTTGCTCAGGCGCCAAACTGTCCGCGCCCTGCACAGTCAGCGATTGGCCTCAGGAACAGCATTCATTAGTGTCCTGGGGGCACATTGTCCATGGGGTAAACAAAGAAGAGCGTGGCTCATAAAAATGATTCATTTTTACTTTTTAACAGTATATGAGACTTAGGTAGAGTTCTGTTAGTGAACTGTTTAGAATTAAAGTGAGGAAAGGGAAGGTTCTATTTTACTGAAAATTACAAAATTTAACTCAACAAGCGTATCATAAGGCTCTCTCTGCTAGTTATTATGCACAATGCCACGTGAGTCATACGTAGTTTGTGACTTGGAGGGGTTGCCTGAAGTTATGGACTGAATGTTTGTGTCCCCTCAAAATTCATATGTTAAATCTTAATGCCCAATGTGATGGTATTAGGATGCTGGGCCTTTGGAAAGTGATTAGGTCATGAGGGCAGAGTCCTTAGGAATGGCTTAGTGCCCTTATAAAAGAGACCCCAGAGAATTCTCTTGTCCCCTCTGCCACAAGAAGACACAGGCAGATCTGAAAACCAGGAAGAGTGCGCTCATCAGACGTCAAATCTGATGGTGTGTTGGTTGAACTTGTCAGCCTCGGGAGCTGTGAGAAATAGATGTTTGTTGTTTAAGCCACCCAATCTATGGCATTTTTGTTACAGCAGCCTAGACAGAATAAGATGTTTGACTTTCAGGGGAAGCAGGCTTATAGAGAAGTAACTATATTATAGTGTGATGAATGCTATCATTAAATTCTATGGAATTAGAAGTAATAGAACACTCCACTCTGCTTAAAGAGATGGGGTGTCGAAAAAATATGGATTAAGTTTGTTTTTAAGCTAGATTCTAATGGATAAGATGGAGATTAGGTGTGTTATAAAAGTTAAGGTGTGTTATAAAAGTTAAGCAGTGGGCTGAACATTCCAAGAGAAGGAATAACATGGATGAAGCAGAATACATGGCACTGCATTATACAACCAGGAAGGTGTCTGAAATGGAAAGATAGATTGAAGTTTAAGATAACATAGGTGAGTTCCCAGGAACTGGAGGGGGATTCAGAGGAAGCATGAAATAAAAAGAGACCTCAAGTTCCTGGAACAGAAAAAAGACTGAATAAAGACCAAAAGAAATCTCAATAAAATCGGGACTTTAGTTAATAATGTATCAATTTTGGTCAATTAATTGTGACAAATATACCATACTAACGTAAGATATTAATCATAAGGGTAGATGGGAACTCTCTACCTATCTTCACAACTTTTCTGTAAATCTAAATCTATCCTAAGGTTTAAAAGTTTATTTAAAAAAAGACTTTGAAATGTAATGCCATTATGGGAATCATAAATATTCAAGAGGCAGGGAGAAGAAGATGAAGCAGCAAAAAGAAGAAAAAGAGTGAGGATGTAAAAGAAGGCAGCGTCATTTTCAATGAAAGAAGAAAGACTTTCCAAAGCTAATGGAGAGATTAAGGAGGATAATAAAGAATAGTTGGACTAGAATCCCTCTAAAAATTGCAATAGTGTCCAATCCTGAGGAACTGATTCAATTAGCAGAACACACAGTTGTGGAAGACACCTTCATAGGAAGGCAGCTGTGCCTCCCAGGAGGGAAGTAAGTCACAAAACACTCTTCTTGAAATTATGGGTCCCAAAGTGAAATTCTTAGCGATACTTCCCTTTATTTTCTGTTATACGGAAATGGAACAAATCTTCGCTATAGTTAACGCATGTCACTTTATGCCTTCTTTACTACCGTATTCCCCTGACCACCCACAAAACCAGGGCTTTTTCATTTTAAAAAAATGTGTCCATATTCAATATTATTTGCCATCAGTAGCTAATTTCTACTCCTTACCTTCACCGGCATTCAGTGGATTTCTCTGCCCCTTTCCCTCTACCTCTGTGATCAAGCAATACAGCAGTTCGTTTCTGTGTATAATGCCTCTCTCCTCTTAAGAGTTTAAGTTCAAGTTTAGACTAAGCATGTTTATTCTCCTTTTAGGAAAACAAAATGAAACAAAACACTGTTACCTACCTGGGTCTGTCTTCCAGCACATTCGATACAAACCCACCAAAGCAAAGACTGAAAGTGTTATTGCAATCAAAGCAATAACCACAGGCAAAATGATACCTAAAAAGTATTGGAGACATTGTCAGTTAGAGTGGCTATTGAATTTCACAACAAATCATTCATGAACTGAGGAAAAGCATGTATGCTTCCTTTCTTCTTTAAACATCATTTTATTTAAAAGAAGTTTTTTTTTTTTAAGCAAAGAAGATAATTATCTGATTCCTGGGTTTTGCCCTAGTTGTCATTTCTGATGTATCCACTTGATGTCAGTCTTGTAGCCTTTCTGAAATAAAACTCCAAACCTAAGGAAGACAGTTCCCACTTTCCTGGTGACTGAAGGAATGAGGAGGTGGGAGACTGGCCAGGAAGAAGCTGTCCCCTATGGTCAGAACCATATTCACACTTTATATTCTTTACTAGTTTATAGTGAAGTTACTAATACATAGCTTGGATGAAGGCATTCAGAAGGCACAAACTTACAATTATAAGATAAATAAGCACTAGGGTTTTAATGTATAACATGATAAATAGAATTAACTCTGTTGTATGTTACATATGAAAGTTGTTAAGAGAGCAAGTCCCCAGAGTTCTCATCACAAGAAAAAACATTTTTCTATTTCTTTAATTTTGTATCCATATGAGGTGATGGATGTTCACTAACTTATTGTGATAAGTTTCATGATGTATGTAAGTCAAATCATTATGCTGTACACCTAAAACCTATGCAGTGCTGTATGTCAATTATATCTCAATAAAACTGGAAGAAAAAGAAATATATATCCTCTACTGGTTCTAGTGGAAATGCTCTAGTCATAAAGCTGGCTTCTTAAAAAAAAAATCACTAATATCTTTCTGTAAAAATACCTTAGGACTAAAAAGGCATACAATAACATAAGTGGATATAGATGGATATCATGGTGGAACAATATGGTCCAAGAAAGATAAGCATGTGTGTATTTGTGAATGTCTGCTTGGGGGAGTGGTGTTGCTACAGTAAACTAGGGTGAGTTTTTGCTGTTCTCATTAAAAGAAGGTCTTTGCTGTTTGTTTGTTTGTTTTAGCATCTGCCTTCTTTTCTGACAGTCATTTCCCAGGTTAAAACAAGAGTGAAGAAAGGAAAAAGCTGTCATAGGGATATAAGTAGAGATATAGATGTTATAGTTACTATTTAGTTAGGTGTTCTCATCTGCTGGCATATGTACTCCTTATATTTACCGGGGGATTGAGAATAGCTAGGAGATTCATTTGTAGGGTGGGTTACACTTCACTGTTATGGTTAAATATTTGTTTTAAGTAAGTTCTGCTGGGTTCATATTAGACCTTACATGAGATCATTAGTGCCTCCCAAAATGAAGATGGCATGAATCAGCAGCTCAATAAATGCAATACTGACTTATTGAATGGAATGACTTTACCTAAACCTAAGATAATCTTTTATTATCACAGCTTCATATATATTCATCTTATTCTTAATTTTCAGGGAAATTAATGAATATTCTCTATTCAGTCCTAGCATAAACAGTGGCTGACATATATATGTTTTTGCTAAAATGGAACTTTTCTGAAAAGGCCATTTTTAACATTAAGATAAAGTTTTGTAAAGGTGAAAATTCACTTTTATGGAATCTCTGCCCATGCACTTTGGCTTATCAGAGATTAGTCCCATCAATTCACCTTGACCCCTGGTGGTAGCTGCTTAGCACTAAGGTAAGAAAAAAAAAAAATCCCCAAAGTGTATTTATTAAAACCAGACTCAATGGGAGGAAACTTTCAAAGCAGGTAGCAATTATATAGGATTATAATGGGATTGCAGGTTCAGTAAAGTTGAGAAAAGGCTGTCTATAGTTGAATCCCTTCCCTTATGGGTAACATTCAAACTTTCTGCAGTTCTACTGCCTTGAATGAAGATGCACGTATTACTCACTGGAATAAGAGGGGCTGGCTGAAGAAGAGCTTGCATTTTTTGCGTTCTCAGTGCCTATTATTTTAAGAAAGAAAAAAGGTCACCTTTGGTTAATGTGTGCCAATTCTCACAATCCTCCCCCCACCTCCCCCACTCCCCGTTTAGGTAAGCCTCTGTGATTTATAGGTATGAGTCTTGGAGTGAAAACATTTTATCTCATTCTGAAAGAGTTCTGTTTCATGACTCAAGATTGGTAGGGAGTTAATGTATACAATCTGATGAGTTTGGACACATGCATATACCCATGAAACCATCCCCACAATCAAGGTACTAGACAGAGTCATCACCTCCAAAAGTTTCCTCGTGTCCCCTCCCTTGTTTGAGGATGTGTAGTTTTGTTGTGTATAACTTATACCTCAATAAGCTGTTTTTTAAATGGGTGAGGTTTTCTTGGTGAGGAGGGGTCAGGCGAAGCAAGCTTCCACTCATACACACACAAGTCATACCTTGAGACTGGGAGATGTTTTCCAGAATTGTTACTGATATTGAGGATAATGTAGGGATTCTGGTAGGTGACGCATCTGGTTGTAGAGTGTTAACTGTAGGAAAATGATAAATGTAGCGTCAGATGATAGTATTTGCTCTTCTTACTGGATTTCTTTGCAGATTCAAACAATTTGCATTTCTGATGATCTGTAAAAAACTGCTTATTGTTGAATAATGGGATGCATACAGTTATACATTAAATCATGAGTTCATTCTATCTCCTCCTGTAGAGATGATTAAATTTGGAATGAGAAAACGTGGGTGTTAGTAGTATACCTTCAAGAACTGGCCAAAAAAACGTGAGCAAGTTTCTCATCTTAGGCTACAGACTGTATCACCTACTGCATGAAGTTCTGCATCCCATAAGAATGCAAATCAATGCAGAAGCATTAATCACAGTCTAGATATTACAACTTTGAGTGATCGTGATACTTTTCACTATAAATACTTAAAATGGACATAAATACACAGGACTTCAGATTTTATAATGTTTCTTAGTGGTCAAAGGGAAAGATTGCAGTTGAGACTTTGGTTGGAAGAACTGGGGAAAAAAATAATAGAAGATCCCTTCATTTTTATCTCAGCAGTGGTTTACAGTTGTAGGCCTTTTCTAGAGTAACTGCTGCTTGGATGCATTTCGACCACTGTCTATGCTCTTTTTACCACGGCAAATGTTAATTTTAAATTGATTATTATTATTTGTTTGCATAAGTCAACATTTGCCACCTTTAGTCAGAAGGACTAAAACAAAAAAATAATAAATAAAAATTTATTATTCAAAACTCATAAATCTCAATAAATTTCAAGGAAACATAGATAATTATATGTTTTATAAGTGTACAACGTTTATTCTTGTGAATCTGTAATAAAATGTAATTTGTATTTTGAACATTTTTTGAAAAATAATTCTCTTTTTCTTGAAATATGAAGTAATATCTTTTAATCACACCTGTTTGCCTTGTCTCTACACTGAATTGCAAGCTCCTGGAGTGTGAGGGCTGTAATTCCCACCATCCACCACACGAAGCTCTCACCACAGTGGGTATGCAGTAAGATGTAGCTGACTGCTTGGATAAACTAAGAGGCACCTCTTACAATTATGGCCCCCTTAGGAGTGTGAAGCCCATGCATAATTGCATGAAAGAAATTGATATTGCCTATGACTGCCTTGTATCTTTCTCTCTGTCACCCACAGCCCAGCACGCGCTGCATGCTTATGCATTTTTGACATTTGTGGGGGGAGAATAATGTTAAGACTCTGTTCTTGCCAGGCAAGAGATCTGTGGGAGGAAGCTAGATATATGCCCGTAAGAACAAAGAAAAATGTCAGGCTCGTGCACTGAGCAGGCAGAAAAAGGAATCTTAAATACAAGAGTGGGAACTAGCTCAAACCTCGGTACTTAGTTGCTTTTTCCAGTGTCAAGTGTTCTAGTGAGGATGAATGGTCTTTTGGTTGTGTTGGTAGAGAATGAGATGGCTGATTAAATAACCAATGGCATTAATTCCCCTGGGATTTCCCAAGGGTTAATTTTCAAGACTCCACGTTCTACCTTATTACCTTCTCATAGACAGGCTAAGTGGCGGCTACAGTTCTGAGTATAATCTATCTGGTTCAGATGAAACTCCAAGCTTTCCTCCTTAAAAGGTTAAAACGTGTTGACTGTCCAGTGCCATTATTGCTAGTGATCCACAGGGAGGCAATAGAATTAACCCTTCTTAAAAGAGGATTTGTTGGCTCCTTGAACAAAGACTTATTTTTTTTTCTTTTAACCACAAACTTTAGTTAATAAATCATTTCTGAAACCAGCACACACACACACACACACATACACACACATACACACACTTCACCTCTATTACATTGAATGATTTCTGGTGTTTTACTTCATTTTAAAAAATAGTAGTCATGACCCGCTAATGGGAATTAACTTACAGTTTGAGAAACCCTGTCCATTAGCATGATCATATTGATGAAATTACAGGTCTTGGCTGAATTCATAAATTGTGAGTTTAATGTAATTCTTCCTGCAATTAAGATGGAGCCATGGTACGTTCAGAGCTTATGATTTCTGTGGATTTCACTGAGACTGTATTATGCCACGTTCTACTAAAGCGGCATTGGCAGAGGAGGTACAGGAGAGGTACAGTGGATGGTTGAGAGCATGATTCTGAAGGCTGAGTACGCGGGCTCAAATCTGACTCTAGCACTTATTTGCTGTGGAATCTTAGGCAAGGCACTTAAACTCTTTGTGTCTGAGTTTCCACATCTACAAATGGTGATTATAATTTTTCTACATCATAGTGTTGTGAAAATTAAATGAGTAAAAATAAATTTAAATTGCTTAGAAGTGTTGATACTGATATGTTTATAATATATATAATTACTATAAAATTATGTTAATTTATATTATATTAATATATTATTTTATAATAATATCCTATTGTTATATTGTGATAGGCACCTACAGAGTTGTGTCTTTCACCAAAGTCAATTTATCTAATTTTCTCAGGTATTCTAAGTGTAAAGCTATATGACTCTTCAGACACTTACATGTTTTCAGAAGCTTCCTTGCTCTAGTCAGGAACTGGAGAAACTGGAGTATATGGTGTTCTTAGATGACATCAGTTTGCTCTTAGACCTTGACTTTTGGTGATTGTAATGATTATTGAATTGCAGATATGGTATGTTATGACTTAAATTTAGTTTGCAAACTTCAGGCCAGAAGTTTGGAGCAGGCTGTTTGAGGCAGAGACCTCAGAATAAAGTCTGTTGTAATAAAGAGACTTGAAGAACCAAGTCTATTGTAATAATGTGTACCCAAATTTACCTGATGGATTAGACTCCAAAATTTACAAACAGCTCATGAGGCTTAATATCCTCAAAACAAACAACCCAATCAAAAAGTGGGCAGACCTAAACAGACAGTTCTCCAAAGAAGACATACAGATGGCCAAAAGGCACATGAAAAGATGGTCAACACCACTAATTATTAGAGAAATGCAAATCAAAACTACAATGAGGTATCACTTCACACCAGTTAGAATGACTATCATCAAAAAATCCACAAACAATAAATGCTGGAGAGGGTGTGGAGAGAAGGGAACCCTCTTGCACTGATGGTGGGAGTGTAAATTGGTGCAGCCACTATGGAGAACAGTATGGAGGTTTCTTAAAAAACTAAAAATAGAGCTACTATGTGACCATGCAATCCCACTCTTGGGCATATATCTGGAGAAAAACATGGTCCAAAAGGATACATGCACCCCAGTGTTCATTGCAGCACTGTTTACAATAGCCAAGACATGGAAGAAACCTAAATCCCCCTCGATAGAGGAATACATAAAGAAGATGTGGGGTGTATATATATACACACACACACACACACACACACACACACACACACACACACACACAAAAGAATATTACTCAGCCATTAAAAAGAATGAAAACAACGCCATTCACAGCAACATGGAGGGACCTAGAGATTCTCATACTGAGTGAAGTAAGTCAGACAGAGAAAGAGAAATATTGTGATATCCCTTATATGCGGAATCTAAAAGGAAATGATACAAATGAACTTATTTACAAAACAGAAACAGATTCACAGACTTAGAGAACGAACTTATGGTTACCGGGGGGAAAATGGGGGAAGGGATAGTCAGTGAGTTTGGGATTGACATGTACACACTGCTATATTTAAGATGGATAACCAGCAAGGGCCTACTGTATGGCACAGGGAACTCTGCTCAATGTTATGTGGCAGCCTGGATGGGAGGGGAGTTTGGGAGAGAATGGATACATGTATATGTATGGCTGAGTCCCTTTGCTGTGCACCTGAAACTATCACAACATTGTTAATTGGCTATACTCCAATATAAAGTAAAATGTTAAAAAAAAAACCAAATTTACCCTATTGCCATCTGACAGTGGAACACATTTGGCTCTTGCTGTAAACCAATTACTAGGTAAATCATTGGAAGTTTTAGACAGAAGACCTTATTGATGTCCCAGGGTACCTCTGGTGGTTATGAGAATGCACCTCATGGAAGGCGAACTACAGTGTAATTGACCGAGGTTCCCCACCTGCTCTCTGAATTCCATCACTGTGTTTGTGCTGATGCCATACCTCCTGCGGGCTGCTCCCAGCCAGTGATTGAGCCTGGCAAGTATATGAAAGCAGGTCTGCTCCTGGGAACCGTGGGTTTCCCTGAGGAGGGACTTGAGCTGGAGGAGTCCCTGATGGCCTTCTCAAACCTTCCTTAAGGCATACCATACACAGATATTAACAGGAGAAAAAGTGTGAGAGGCAGTAGAGGATAAAATATTCTAGTGTGAGAAAGAAAATAAAACTGTGTGTTCTGTTTTCATTTCACCATGTTTCCTATTCTTCTTTTTGATATGTACGCATTTGATATGTGTTTGAGGGACTAAATTCAATTGAACGGAATGCTTATTCATTTTTCTCATTATTTATAAATAATTGGAACTGGTCTCTAACTGCAATTTGATGGATTCATGTCTCACTTTTAAAAAGAACTTTCCAGCACTTGTCACAATAACTCATTCCCTCCTCCTTAACACCTTTTCTCCATGTGGCTCCAGCAGAGCACACACTGCTGGGTTTTCTCCTACCTTATGTCTTATTCTTCTCAGTCTCCTTGGCTGGTTTTGTCTCTTCTTTCTGACTCAGTCTTGGAGGGCCCCAGAATGCAGTCCTTTGTCCTCACGTCTAACTACACTAGTTTCATTGGTGATTTCAGTCAATTTCAAGGTTTAAATAGAATATCAGTGCAAATGATCTCCTAATTTATGCTTCCAGCCTAGACCTCTTTCCTAAATTTCAGATTCATAATCATGGCAAATAATAAAAATCTGAAACTCAACATGTCCAAACTTGAATTTCTGCTCTATCTGCAGCCTTTCTATCTTAGCTGATGGCAGATATTCCTTCCAGTTGCTCAGGCCAAAAGCCTCAGAGTTATTTTTGATTCATCTCTTTCTATACTATTCCAAATGCAATCGTCAAGAATGTCTATAGGCTCCACCTCCAAAATATATTTGGAATTTGGAGATTGCATGCCACCCTATGACCCTGTGACCACACTGGTCCAAGCTACCATCATTTCTCGCCTCGAAAATTTGCAAAAGATAATCTTGCTTCATTTGACAGTCTCTCCTCAGCAATCAGAGTTATACTTATAAAACATGAGTCAGATCATGTCACCCCTCTGTTTAAAATCCTCAGTGTTTTTCCATTCCACTTACAGAAAAAAATCACAGTCCTTGAAATAACCCACCAAATCTTAGGTAATCTGCCTGGTATATCCCCTGCCTTTCTCCCTGCCCTGTTTATTTAACACACCAGTCCTCTCCTCAAGTTGTAGCTCTGTTTAGATGCTCTTCCCCCACGTATTAGGTGGCTCACTTCCTTCTTGTATTTTCTCAAACCTTTTTTATGACTTATCTTGACCACTTTTTCAATACTGAAAATGGTCCCCACCTCTCTGGCACCCATAATCCCTCCCTTCTACACTGTTCTACATCTTCTCTTTCTCATAGCACTTACCACCTCCCACCTTGCTTTATAATTTGGTTAATTAATACGTGTATTGATTATAGTTTGTCTATACTTATACTAGAATATAAGATCCTCGAGGGCAAGAATCTTTATTTTGCTTACTGATATTTCCCAAGCGCTAGAGCAGTGTGTACAAGTAGCGACCATAAGTTTTGCTGAATGGACAAACAAATTTTTTGGCAGCAGACGCAACTATTGTTGAGGAGGAAGTGAATTCATGTGTTTTCCTTTTTTGCCTTAATATTAGGATGGGTACTTATTTAAAATCATTCTCATTAATTTTTTTCATTCATTCTGAAGTAATAGAAAAAAATAGACACCTACTCTGGGTCCAACAGTAGATGCTGAAGGAAATACAACAGAGTACATGAGAGAGTTATTTCATTTAAGGAGCTCCCACAGGGAAGGTGAACAGCACAAAGTTGATTGATGTGAAAAAAACAAACAGTACGTCAAGGATTAAAATAAGAGATACCATGTTATTGTTAATTGAATTTTACTTATAAATTAATTCTCAACAGAAAGAATTAGAGGTGCTTAAGCAATGATATAGGCCATAAGATGAATAAAATAAAAATGAGAAATCAGAACAAAGGAAACTGGAAGAAACAAATAAGCTCCTTCTAAGAGTTAATACCAAGCATCAATACGGTTGCTGGCGTTGGCCATAAGAATTGGTTCTGAGCATCCTGACACTCAGGGAAAGGGAGCATGGTTTACTCTAGGCTTTCATTATCAGAGTGGAAAATGGTCTATTATATACGTAAGTGGCACATCAGCGGCCCAGTCAGTAAATGCTATGAGTATGGTTGGTCCCATTCTCTGTTTTGGGAGGGGAATATGCTGGTATGATCCCTGAGGTCTCTTCTAGCTTTAAGATTTAGATTCTTGTCAGGGTTCCTTTCAATTCAGATTTTGTCATAGCTAGTCTGCATTTTCACTTTTAACGGGATCCCCTCATCTACTTAATGAGCAAAATGACAAAAGGAAACTTTTCTGCCTTCATATGAGAAAAATTAATTTCTGCTCTCATCAGACCTGAACTTTCTGACCTAGTTGTACACTTCAAGCTCTGCAAAAACAATTTTTATCTCAAAGTGCTTTCACTTTGCTTTGGGCCATCAGCATAACTAACCAGAAGTAATAGCATCCTCTAACCCAGTAATAACTGTGACTAGAGATTTGTTTACTTTAGGTAACTCTGTAGAAATATACGTTGAAGAAGGAGGGCATATTTTTCTTTTGTGACTTAATATAAATAGTTATTAATTTCCAGAAAATTATATACAATGCACAAAGAATGAATGGGGCACTGCTAATTACTTCCATATGTGCTAACTCACCTTATTCTTAAACATTTTTATTATGTGCTTTAAAGATGAGAGATACTGTGGCTCAGAGAGATAAGGTAACATGTCTTGCAATAAGCAGAAGGGCTAAGACATAAGCCAAGTATGACTCAAAACCCTATCTCTTTCCTTTCCATTATGCCGTGCAACCAACAGGTTTCAAGTGAGTTGAGTTCATCTTACTTGTTAATGGTATCATTATCAATGAGACCAGTGAAATTTTTTTCTCAGCATTCTGAAAGTTTTAGAATGTTCTCATCTCTCTCCCAAAATATATACATCATCTTACCTGAAATTCACAATTTGGATAGTACGACCTGAAAACACTGAGAAGCTTTTCAACGTGTAACTCTTCCTGTGCCATATGCTTTCTGAGAATGTGAGCGTAAGCAATCCAAAACACGGACATGAAAATGTTAAAAAGGACTTTATTTTCAAGTTATGGGACACTGCATGCCAGGCATTGTTCTAAGAGTTTTACACTCACTATTGTATTCATAATATTTTCATTTCATAAAGTGGAAACTGAAGCCCAGAGAGTGTAAATAATTTGCTCAAAGTCACACAGAGCTGGGGTTTGAATGCAAACTCTAGACTCTGTTCTGTCAACCACAATTCTGTGCTGCCTAAGCTTCTGCTCCTCAGTCGGAATGAGTTATAAGTGCATGCCTCTTATTTTTGTTACATGAAATGTTATCTATTTCAATTTCGGCTCCAATTGAGAAGGTATTCTTCCTACCAAGGTAAACTAAACACCTCCTTCCTTCAATAGGCCAAACCAGACTCTGCATATACATACAAGCAGACAGAATTATTCCTAGTGTATTAAATAAAACACATTGTAGAGCTCATTGGAAGAGCTCACACCCTTAGCAATATCATTGAAATGTGTTGGTTCTTAAAGTGAGTGTTGGCTAGCTAATCAGTTGAGACTGTGAGTTTTTATGACCTTTCAGTGTAGACTAGAGAGCCACAAGAACAGGGCCGAGCACTTCTTAGAGCGTTATCAGATCCCTGAACTAGAGAAGAACCCACATAGCCATACCTAGATTTATAGATTCATACAATTTCCTAAGTGGAAGTTTATGCCAGACCCTATCACATAAATATTGGTATATTTTTCATTCCATAACTGAGTTATTTTATTCTCAACTAATTTTCAAACAGCATAAAATTTCCAAGTTAACAAAAACAACTCTGGATATCACTTCGCTATGGGTATATTTCTAGTTTGAGTGCGTTCTACCTGAACAATAGTATCTGTCAATAGTTCTACCCGAACAAAGTTCTACCTGAACAAAGATTCTGTCATTCAAAGTTCAAACATTCAGGTAAGTAATCCTCTGTATAAAAATAATTCATGCTTCACATTATATGAATTCTGAGAGATGAGTAACCAATCCCAGGCATTACATAAGATGTCAAGCATAATGAATGAACCAAGACAGAGCATCCTCCTTTCCAAAGGCCAGTAGTCAGTTTTGATGGGACTTTTGCCTGTACTGGCTTCTGATTTTCCATCAAAATTAATGTCTACAATACAATTGAGGTCCTGAAACACAGTTGAGAAAGTCAAGAAGATGGGTACAATGAGAACTTTCACAAGCTGTGCTGGTGACTATGAGAATGTTGTTGTGGTGAGTAGTTTTATGTGTCAACTAGACTTGGCCATGGGGTTCTCAGATATTTGGTCAAGCATTATTCTGGTTGTGCCTGTGAATGTGTTTTTGGATGAGATTAACATTCAGATCAGTAGACTGAGTGAAATAGATTACCCTCCATTAGGGTGGCTCTGATCCAATCAGTTGAAGGTCTGTATAGAACAGAAAGGCTCCATGGAGTAAGAAGAACTCTTTCTGCCGGATTGCCTTGAGCTGGGATATCAGTGTTTCCTTTGCCTTTGAACTGAGATATCGACTCTTCTTGGGTCTTGAGCTTGCCAGCTTTCAGACTGGAACTTACACCATTTGCTCTCCTGGCCCTCAGCCCTTTGGACGGACTAGAACTATACCATCCATTCTCCTACCTTTCCAGGCCTCTAGTTTGCCAACTGAGATCTTAGGACTTCTCAGACTCTGTAATGCATGAGCCAATTCTTCATAATCAACCTCTTTAGAGATTTCCATGCATATATACAAATACATACATATATATATATATATATATATATTCTTTTTGTTCTGTTTCTCTGGAAAACCCTGACAAATATAGTTATATTTTCAGAAAGTTAAGGGCAGATGGTTTATTCCTTTCCCAATACTCTGAGGCATATTGTTCCATTTTTCTCTGGAGCTGAGGTCTCTTATTAAAGAAATCAAGAGGTTCATTTTCAAGGACAAATTATTAGCTCTGCCTGTCTGTGAGAAAATGATAAGGCTAAAGAAAAGTGAATTCTATCATTGCTTTAAATTGTTGTAATGGCCGCATGATGGCTGCATCTTTCTCTGGGGAATAAACAGTCTTTCATCACTTTTTAGTGGGTCTTTCTATCTCCTCATTAGCTCTGAATTCAGAGCTAAAAAAATGAGTAGGTAGAAAAATCTGGCAGCTAGAAGGTCGCTTTTTTCATGAACCCCTTCCTCATCTTTCTTAGACTGCTTTTTCCCACCCAATGTATACCACAACAACAGCTAAAGGGAAAAAACTCTCTTCCTTCTCTGATCTTAGCATAAGGTTACCTGAGGCTCATCTATGACACATCACTTTATACCTACATGACTGCTGGAGTGATTATAGTTATTTATAATATTGACTAGTCTTTAGTAACCCTTAATGGCAGGCTCCATGTAACACTCAAACTCTTAGCTAGTGCTATGTGTGATGGAACAGAACAAATATTTATTGAATGCCTCAGTTAGTGGTGATTGGTTGAATATACCATTCTGTATATTTGACAGGGGATTATACAAAATTTGGAGTCTCTCCAGGTATGTTTCAGTGGTCAGGTGAAGTTTGACTTTCCCACATGCTTTAGATATTGGGCATGAATTCCTCATGCTTAGCATTGTTAAACTCAGTTGTCCATTCATACTACCTTTGCTCTGTTGAGTGGAATGAATGGACATGTCTTCTGACTTTGACTGATCATTTCCATCTAACTATGACTATCTTTCTTTAATCTTTATTACATAAAATTGAATGTCATATCTATGTATAGTTGCTTATAATTCACATTTTATATATAGTTGCCTTACTTATCCTGAATTCCAAAAAAAGATCCTACATAAAACAATCAACAATTTCTAGATCCTTAAAAATAGTTTTTGAAGAGAGTGGTAAAAACATAATTTTTCAAGAAAATTAAAGTCAGATGCATAATCTGAAAGAAAATATCAAACATGAGAACTCAGTATGTTCTAGTCAAACATTAAATGTATATTTAACTCATATTTATGGAAGGAAGCAGTACTAATAATTCTGTGGTCAAGAAGGCTACCTCAACTTTACCTAAAAGAGAAATGCTAATTATTTTAAGGAGGATGCCTCTCCTTGATCATTTGGGTGAATATTTGTGAATTTTTTGAGTGTATCTGGATTTAGTCTTCAGCCCAAACATACATCTGAAGTTTGAGACTGACTTTTCTACAGCTGATAGAATCAGCCTCATTTCCTTCTAGTCTGCTATTCAAATCAGTGGTTTGTCTATTAATTGTTTTAGGAGCATTAGTTTCTATAATTCAAAATTAAAGTCTAAATGGGCTTTTTATTACATTTAAAAATCAATTATAGCTAAAGTTGGCATTGTGTTGATACCATTATTTTAAACAAAATAAAAGATGCTTCAGTCTCCCCTTAAAACGAGCTGACACTTTGTCAGCTTCCCAATTGTCTTTCATCTGTAACTTCTCCTTGATAACCAATCCATGAAGCGGGCGGACAGGACTTCTCCAGAACAGTGCAAAGCATCAGCCGATGTAAAGCTACCCTCTTTGCCTGGATGTACTATATTTATGCTTTGTTTTGCTTTGCTTTTCCCAATGTTTTTTCTGTTGCATTTCTAGACTATGTAGATGGAAATAAGAATAAAAAAATATGGCGATAAGGTGAAATAGAGTTAACAATATAAAAATAACTTCTTTATTCATTTGATGTATTATGTAGAAGATAAATGATGAAAAGTTAAAAGCATAATAATTTTCATTTCTAATTCTTTGAAGGTAAACTATGATGATTATTTAGGACATTTGTTGTGAAAATGTTATCAGAGTCGCTCATAATTTTCAAGCCTTTATTTTTCCAATTTTTTAAAAAGTTACATGATCTTACAAGTTTACTTCATGTATTTCTCATTTTATATATACCAAAGGTGGTTATTATTGAGAACCTAAGAGATTTGTCATGTATATAAGTACCAGGTAGGATGTAGGAAGGTAAAAATCCCCCAAACAATTATAATTTCAAAACAATAGGAAGATTCAACATCATCATTTTCCTCTGCCCAATAATCTTTTTCAATTTCTGTTGCTCCATCATCCAGAATTTATTCAGTTTAAAACTAAGGATGGCAAAGCATGAGCACTTCTTTAAGTGATAACATTTTAGGCTGTTAACTGTGGTTTATAACATCATCTCTTCGGATGCCAGGACCAGGCTTTGTTAGAAAGTAGAGAAGACAGCAAACACACACTCTATACTTCTGAGAGAGGGCAAGCTGACCACAGAAACAGACCAGGAACAGTAGGTTCTGAGCAGAGGAAAATTCCACAGGCTTTATGCATTTACCAGAACTGGTTCCACTCATCCCAGCCCCAGAGCACTGAGGCACATCATTGTATATTCTCCGGGACTGCATTTTTTTAACACAAGATTTCCTAAATATTTTAGTTGCCATGTAATGTTTTCCTTTGTGCTATTTCACTCTGTCCTCAGACTGATTGATCTACTTTGTCTCTTTCTTGGGATTTTACCCGGGAATATTTTCAGAGAAAGAAAATAAACTTACCTGTTGTTTCTGTGGCTTTGATTGAACTCTGAATCTCAGCTTTAGAGGAAAGAAAATTGAAAATTAAATGTTGAATATCAAATGTACTCTCACAATTATTTCAGGTGGTAAATAGATATAGATCTTAGCTCATTTCCGATTTACTTTCATCAAATCATAAAATCAAGAGGCTTCCTGATTAGAAGAAACTTCAGAGCAGGGGTCAGCCAACTTTTTCTTAAAGGGCCAAATAGTATTTTAAGCTTTGTGGGTCATAAGTCTCTAGTGACTATTCAGCTTTGCCATTGTAGTGTGAATGCAGCTATACATAATACCTAAAGAATATGTATGGCTGTATTCCCATTAAACCTTATTTACAAAAACAGGTGTGGGTCTGGATTGGCCTGTGAGCTGTATTTTGCTGAATCCTCTTTTGGAGCACCTAGTACAACCCCACATCTTGAATATGCCTAGATAACCCAGACAACTACAAAACTTTGGTAGGTACTTCATGAGTGGCACTGCCATGTGTCGTATTCCTACTAAGCTATTGTGCATCTCCTGACCTGAGGAAGATTCAGAATGGTTCAGACAGATTCCTCTGAAACTTAGGGAATTCCTCTAAAGTAAATATAGCTCAGAAGAGCTTCTACAAATAAAATCACCTGAGAATTATAATCAAAGATCACTTCAACAACTTGGAGTGTTTGCACCATGAACCAAGATTTGCCAAATGAAAAAATATAGAAAAAAATTGAAACAAATAGAAGCCCAATAATGATAGTTTAAAAATATTCACTTGCTTCCTTTGTATTTTCACTTGACTGTCTCATCATCATCTCAAATTTAACATGCCTGAAACAGAACTCTTTTTTACTGAAGTATAGTTGATTTATAATGTTGTGTTAATATCAGATGTACAGCACAGTGATAGTAATTCAGTTTATATATATATATTTTTTTATATATATATATTCTTTTTATTCTTTTTCAGATTTTTTCCCCTTATATGTTATTACAAAATATTGAGTATAATTCCCTGTGCTATATAGTAAGTCCCTGTTGGTTGTCTATTTTACATACAGTAATATGTATATGTTAATCCCAAACTCCTAATTTATCTCCTTCACTTCCCCTTTGGTAGCCATAAGTTTGTTCTCTACGTCTGTGAGTCTATTCCTGTAAATAAGTTCATCTGTATCTTTTTGTTTTAGATTCCACATATAAGCAATAGTATAATATTAGACTTTCCCTGTCTCACTTACTTCACTTAGCATGATAATCTCTAGGTCCATCCATGTTGCTGCAAATGGCATTATTTCATTCTTTTTTATGGCTGAGTAATATTCCATCGTATCTATATACCACATCTTCTTTATGCATTCATAACTCTTGACTAGCATCCTCAAACCCACCTCCGCCCTCACCATCTTAGATCAAAGCATGGTACAATTGTCTCCCAGGGGCACAAGCCTCATTTCCCTCCACTCTAGTCCACCACTCTGCCTCATCTGCTCAACAGTACTTTTATCACTCCAGGGACATTGATTCTTTAAAAATATGCTTGTTGTTAGTTAGAATGTAACTCCAGGAGGAAAAAGATTTCTTGTTTTACTCAGAGCCGTAATTGCAGAGCCTACTACCAGGTCTCTGGTAAAAATATAAGGAATGAACGAATAACAGTAGAAAGTAATAATAATAAACCTAGTTCTACCTCTTTGAATTCAATTTTTAAGAGAAAATGAATGCCTTACTTAATATTCCTGCTTGGATAATTATAGCTACTATTTTTCAAGCAACTCTTATGATCAGTTCCATATATTAATTTCTGATGTCTACAAGAAAGACGTTATTATTTCCATTTTGCAGATCTGCAAATATTGTTGAAAGCAGTGAAACTGCTTTCTCAAAGGGAGGACCGTGATTATAATTCAGGTCTGTTGGCTCTAAGGTCCATTCTCTTTTACTCAAAGAGACAGCTTTTCCTTCCACTAAACTGTTCTGAGTGGAAAGCTTATGTAATTAATTCCTACTTTTGATAACTAGTTAAAATACTTTTGAACATGGCATAATGTTGTACTTGAAAGTTGCAGTTAAAATATTTATCAGCTGCCAGAGGATTAGAATACAAATGAAATCCAAACCTTTTGTTCCTCCTGCTTTTAATATCAGGTCATAACCTTCTTGCTGATAGACTTTACAGAGAATGAAAAATTTTTAAACTCATATCAGATAAAACCTTCTGACTATCCTTTTTTGCATTTTTTTCATCCTTCAAAAATGCATAATGAGAGAATGGACTTGGGGACACAGGGAGGGGGAATGGTAAGCTGGGACCAAGTGAGAGAGTGGCATGGACATATATACAGTACTGGTTGTAAAATAGATAGCTAATGGGAAGCAGCTGCATAGCACAGGGAGATCAGTTCAGTGCTTTGTGACCACCTAGAGGGTTGGGATAGGGAGGCTGGGAGGGAGACGCAAGAGGGAGGGGATATGGGGATATATGTATACGTATAGCTGATTCACTTTGTTATACAGCAGAAACTAACTCGCCATTGTAAAGCAATTATACTCCAATAAAGATGTTTTAAAAAATGCATAATGATTTTAGAGGGACATATTACACAAAAGAAAAATAACTATGCCTTAAAGATGTAGCTGAATATTAAAAAAATAACATATAACAATTCAAAATCTGGGCTTCCCTGGTGGTGCAGTGGTTAAGAATCCGCCTGCCAATGCAGGGGACATGGGTTCAAACCCTGGTCCAGGAAGATCCCACATGCTGCAGAGTAACTAAGCCGGTGCACCACTGAGCCTGCTCTCTAGAGCCTGCGAGCCACAACTACTGAGCCTGTGTGCCACAACTACTGAAGCCCACACACCTAGAGCCGGTGCTCCGCAACAAGAGAAGCCCACTCCCAGCAACGAAGAGTAGACCCTGCTCGCTGCAAACAGAGAAAAGCCCGCACGCAGCAACAAAGACCCAAACGCGGCCAAAGAGAAAATAAATAAATTTATTTTAAAAAAATTCAAAATCCTTTTACTGAATCTTAATAGGTCCAGAATTTTATATATGAATGAATATGTTATTATTCGGAGGACAAAATTCTGTAAATCTTAAATATTTAATCAATACTGGAATATATATAGCTTTTTATCCTAAAATAAAGGATGTATTATTCTGAAGATAATAAAGTGTTTTCATATGGCATACTATTTTCAAATTTGGATTCAGTTCTGTGGATATAAAATCTTAATAGAGAGGAATGCTATGGAATATGGCTAAAGTATTATTCTTGTTTTTTTTTTTATTTATAAATTTCGTAATGCAAATGTGTTTTTAAGAAAAGGAAGTAGGTGAAGTCAAATAGCAAATAAGTGTGTAACCTAGTCTCAAACTTAGATGTTTAGTAAAAACCAAATCCTTAATCAGGGTGGCTGGCAACTTAAAATTTCTTGGTTGAGTTTGTCTCTAATATGAAACTGAAGTCTTATGAAATGCAAATGAACGTTGAAATGCTAAACTTTAATCCACAATTTAATCCAAAGCTAAACTTTGCTTAAACTATCAGCTTTTAAAACAGAAATAATAAGCAATACTACAACAAGTAACTTTGCTAAATATTCTTATCTTATGAAGGCCATTATATTTACAGCTATATATAGCTGTATATAATTACACACAGAACATGATTTATCATTAACAGGCCCAGGAGAAAAAATATATACAGCCATTCCCATACATAATTCTTTTCTGATTTGCTTAAAAATAATTTACTAGGACCAATTCAGATTTTCCTTCTTATTTCCACGCCGCCCTTCCAAACAAAGTATTGACTGAGCCACTGTACATGAGATGAGTTCTGGTTTGGCTAATCTGTGACTTGTGACTAAGACCTTGTTATCCTGAGTATTCCTCCTTTATCATCCCACATGAAATGATACAAACTTATTAAATATCATGTAAGAAACATTGTAATTAAGTTCCCAAATAAATGACATAGATAAATGGTGACATTCACAAGAGAACTAATGAGGATAGGTGATCAGATAAATTAGTGTTTTCCAAAGCATGAGATGCATAGCATTGTAAGAGAGATTCTATGAGGCAGTACTGGAAAGTGACATTAAATAAGATTGAAACACTAAATGAGAAAGTTATTTTCTTTTCAGCTTTTTTGTTTGTTTCAATGACGAAGTTTCAAAATTTCAATTTGATGCAAATATGTCATTAATATGTAGCATGTGCTTATATCATTTTTTTTTCACCCCACAGCGGGAAGAATGCAGTCCCCAACAATCACAAATTATTCAGTGGAGTTTTCCACATTTGGAAAAATCACAGGGGTCAGCACAGCACATCCAGAGTGCTATGGATAAGCCTTGACGGGGGAAAACCACCTTCATGATCCTGGTATCTCCCCTTCCAGGTAAGGATTTGATTTATTTTCTTAAACAAGGACAAGCAAGCCTCAAACTCAGAGCCTTTGGCAAGCAACAAAATCTAACTAGAATTTTGTTTTATTTTGCTTACATCATAGTGACTTTCTAGCTTCTGTTTATGCCAAGTCAAACTGGTTTTTCATTTATGATGGTTTACTTTTCAAACAAATTTAAGAATAAAAAGTGCATCAATTGAAAGAAAGTACTAAATAATAGTGCAGATGGTACGCATATCTGGCAACACTCATTAAGTTGTGGGAAGTATTGAGGTAGCATCTTGCAGAGGCTCTTGATAGTTGTGTAGAATTTGAATAAGCAAGTGAAGGAAGGACAAGGGGATGAAAGAAGGACCATACAGATGAGGAGGGCAGCATGAACAAATACCACAGTCGGGAATAAATCTGGTGACAGCAAGAGAACCACCCTGGTGAGAATCACAGGTTTATATTCAACCAGCCTATCAGTCCGTCAGTCTCTCATATTGATTGAACTTCTACTTGTCAAGCATATGATGCACCCAATTAAAAGCTAGTTGTTGTCTCATTCCTTTAGCTACCTTGTGTGAAACAGTTGTAATGAGAACAAGTGTGGTATAGTGACTTTTATGGGATTTGAGGCGAGAAAAACAGGGTCTGAATTTCATCTTTTAATTTAACCTTGGCCA
This sequence comes from Globicephala melas, assembly GCF_963455315.2. Taxonomy (NCBI): domain Eukaryota; kingdom Metazoa; phylum Chordata; class Mammalia; order Artiodactyla; family Delphinidae; genus Globicephala; species Globicephala melas. The sequence continues at coordinate 121,710,494 of NC_083318.1, read as the reverse complement.
AGTCATTTAGTCTTTCTGAACCTGCTTCCTTATTTGTGAAACTGGTATCATAAACACCAACTTTGCCTGGCTTTTATAAGGATTATCATTAATAAAAGAATAGCTAAAATGTATTATTTACTTTCCAGACACTGTTTTAAGCTTTATATAATTTTACCTCTTTTAATCTTCACATGAATCCCGTAAGGGTGTAGTCTTATTACAACCACTTTACAGATGAGGAAACTGAGAAGTTAAGGAGCTTACCAAAGGCCACAGTCCAAATAAATGGTTGTGCTTTTATTGGAACCTAAGCTATCTGATTTCAGAATCATTGTTTGTAACCCATAAGCTAACTTCCTCTTGGCATGATTGTAGATCCCTTTTTTTTTTATTTTAAGAAGGTTGTGGTGCCTTGGAAAGCACAGGCTGGGGCAGAGGCCATCCTCATGTTCAACCAGTAGTATATCTGAAGTGGCTACTTGATTACTACAATTATATGTGATTTTTGTGTTAAACAAACTCCATACTAAACTAGGATAAATTATGCAAAAAGGAAACATATACGATAAACTATTTGTTACATATAAATGTTATTAACTCTGACTAAATAACCTACTGATTACTTAGAAATGTTACTCGTTTTTACTTAACAAAAGTCAGATTTTTCCCTTCAGATTTCCAGTCTGTAATATTGTATATGCTGTGGTAGCAGAAGCTCTAAGTGGCAAAAGCCTGAGAAGTATTTTTATCCACGCACTTGCCTTAGTAGAGTTATGTCCTGACATTCGCCCATCTCAATTTGTCTTCTGCCTATAACCTTATTCCACATTCTCTCCTCAGCTGAGATAAAATCCACCAAAGGGAGAAAGAGCAATGGTCTCTCCTTCCCTGTCAATCTCTTACAGTGTGAACTATACCTGCTTTCAAATCTGGTTATAGATATCTGAATGACTAAGTTTCCAGAAAGAAAAGCATCTATTTTGCTTTCTCCCCTCCATCCTCCTTTTACTTTTCTCTTCTCTCTTCAGAAACCATCAGGTATGCAAAGGAAATGAAAAGAGTCAGAGAGGGTGCCACATTTTTAAGCCACTGGCAGAAACAGGGAACTCAGGAAGAGAAGATTTGTAATTTTACAACAGAGTTTTACGTCCAATTTTCCCACAGTTTAGATACTGGAGGATGGGGACTCCTGTGATTGACATTTCTTTGAATCACTCCTCAGTGCCCGGTGAGGTAGCCCTACCAATGGACAGTGACAAATGCATGGATGTTGAAATCTAGGCGTAACAAGGGTAAATTCAGGACATGGTCTGGAGTAGGCTAAATGGTGACATCCCCCTCCCCCTGACTTCCTTGGAAAGATATGTGTACCTAGAACCGGTGAATACAGCCTTATTAGAAAAAGGATCTTTGCCAGTGTAATTATGGATCTTGAGATGAAATCATTCCAGATTGGGGTGGGCCCAAAATCCCAAGAAATTGTCTCTATGAAAAAAGAAGACACAGACAGAAGAGGAGACACAGAAGGGAAGGCCGTATGTAGGCACACAGGGAAAAAGACAATGTGAAGACAGAGGCAGAGATTAGAGTGATGTATCTCTAAGCCAAGGAATGCAGAGAATTACTAGCAATTTCCAGAAGCTAGGGGGCATGTCAGGTCACCGATGCTCTCCAAAAGATTTTTAGTGAATAAATTAATTTACTAATTAATCCAAAGGGCCCGCGTTTCTTTATAAAGTCAGATCACTGAATTAATAAGGATTTCTATCTTAAAAATCCTAGTAGTCTAGAAATTTGTCTTCTACAGGCAGAATAAAAGAATAAAACAGGAGAAATACACACAACTTGAAGAGAATGGGAAACGATTAGAAATGTTTGGAGAACATGCTTTTTTGATCTACATTCCACCTTTCTAGGGGGTAAAGCAACAGACCTCAATAGCTCTTCTCTACTCTAAAACAAGCCTGCATTTGAGATAATGTACCCACAGTGCCTTTATCTGAGAGTCACTCTGCGAGGACCCATTCCCCATATGTTTAAGAGGTGTTCAACCTTCCCGTGCCTATAGATTGTTTTGTTCTCCTTCTGTTTCTCTGTCTTGGTTCCACTAATTTTGAATGCTTGTGTGTGTGAGGGGTGGAGATGGAAAGGGAGCATTGCCCTGCTAACCAGGAATCTGGGCAGACTCCTGGTCTCGTCAGGCGCCGATGGAAATGTGTGCAAACTCATTATATCAAGTGGAGTCCATGCTTAGCAGGGAGCACCTTGAGGAATGAGAGAGATCTAGGGAGGATGGCTGCCCAAAGAATGAGTTTTATAACAAAATTTCTAAAGGACTTAGCATAGAACTGGTTAATCAAATGGCAAATGCAACGGGAAGCAGTAAGTACCCTTCTTTCATTACCTTGCTTTCCAGGGTGTTTCATTTTTCAAGAAATGATTTTGTGGGTGTATTTTTTAAACTACTTGGAAGAAAGCCACTTCAGACTGTGTTTAGAAGCTAAGTAAATACAGGAGTCTCCAGAACTGAGATGCAGAGGGCATTTTATTGCATGAATCAAGGCAGAATTAGGAACCTCAAGTGACCCATGGGATTGACCACAGACTTCTAAGTGCTAATTTTAATAAACCATGGTTCTTGAATGACATTTTCCACATCAGGCACTGCCTGGGTGGGTGTCAGGGCAAAGTACAAATTATTTGAGTTTAATCCTCAACTGCTACACATTTTGCAGATGTGTATTCACTTTTATTCTTGTTTGTCTTGGGTGCAGTCATATTATGAGATGGATGAGGTTTTGGTTTGCCAAAGGTACTTTTTAGACATATATTGCCTACAAAATAGGTTCTACTCATCAGAGCCCAAAACACTACCACAAAAAAATGTTCTTCTTATGAAGGAAAAATTACCGTCTTCTTTAAGTTCCTTTATGTGGTGACTAATTAAATAGAATGATTAGTTTACAATTATGGTGTGAAATTCAACTTTTTCTAGATAACCTTTTTTATGTTGTGCCTAAGATGATTACAATAAAAAAGGGGGGAAATGGAGGTTCTCGATGTGTTTGTAGACAACATTGGGCCTTGGGCGTCTACAGTCCCCACTTGCTGTGTCATTCTACCCTAGAGGTCTCTCAAGAAGAGACTTGGAGACTGTGAGTCACCTGTAGCTGCTTTTTCTTAAGGACTACGTGTTTGCCAACAGTACATCCTGTATTTATAATGAACGGGATCTGATAAGGCTCTTACAGAAGATTGCTAGCTTTTCTACTCAGGATAGTTTGACTAAAAGTACAGATTACTTCCAGTCACAGAGGCCAGAGTAAGGGAAGTCCTTGTTGTGAAGATACATGTGGACTGGAACTGGAAAACTGTCAGGAATCAGGGGATCTCTCAGAACTGCTACTCTCTCTGTCTCGCCTGAACAACTTAATCTTGCTCACGGGGTCTCTCTATTTCCGCACATAGTCTCTCTCCATTCTTCTTCTACCAACTCTGCTTACTCATAATACCTGCTTCCTTATGCCGCAGGCATACACACCAATCACCGTGGCTGTCTCAGACTCACTCTACTAAAACCTTGCTACTACAGTTCCTCTGACTTTTTGGTTTCTTTGGGTTTTCTAGTTCAGATTACCCAGAAGGGAATTTTATTGGCCTAGATCAACATTCTCTTTCTTTTTAAACAAATCTTTCTTTGGAAACTCACCACTTAATGCACTCATTTTAAGTACACAACCCAATAATATTTAGTAAATGTATAGGGTTGTGTGACCATCACTATGCTACAGTTTTAGAACATTTTCGTCAACACAAAAAACTTCCTTGGGTCTTTCTGCAGTCAATCCCCAGGCCCATCTCCAGGTGTAGACAGCCACTTATCTGCTTTCTGTCCCTATAAAAATATCCTTTCTGGATATTTCACAGAAACGGAATCATATACGTTGTATTTTGAGAAAGACTTCTTTCACTGTATGATGTTTTTCAGATTCATGCTATTACAGAATGTATCAGGATTTTGTTCCTTTAAATTGCTGAATAGTATTCTATTATATGGATATCCCATGTTTTGGAATATTACAGATGAATTCCAAATGGAAAATCAAATGAGATATTCTATTTCGCCACTTAATGGACATTTGGATTGTTTTCAGTGTTTGACCATTATGAATCATGCTATTCTTAACACATTAATCACACCCTGTTTTGATTACTATAGCTTTAGAGTAAATTTTGAAATTGGCTGTGTTTGAGTCTTCCAATCTTGTTGTTCTTTTTCAAAAGTGTTTTGACTATTCAAGGTCCTTTTCATTTCCATATATATTTTAGGATTGATTTATCAATTTCTATGCAAAAAACCTGCTGGTATTCTAATAGGAATTGCACTGACTAATTTATCAATTATTGATCAACTTGGAAGCAACCGCCGTCTTAAAATATCAAGTCTTCCAATCCATAAACATGTAATGTTTGTTTGTTTATTTATTTATTTATTCTTTGCAATGTTAAATACGTATTTGAATTTTAATCGTGAGGTTATGCTGATGCCTTTGGTTTCAATATGATAATGCAGTGGTTTTTTTCCTTCCCCCATTCTGTATTTGTATCTCCCCTTTTCACATTGAGAACACATCTATATGTTTTTTCAATCTTGTAGTACCAAGTATTTAGATTCGCTATATTCATTTCAATAAAACAAACTCATCAAGTGAATTTCAGGATTTCTCTGCAGTGTTTTCCTTTTCTCTCCCCCCCTTTATCTGTTCTACTGAGGAGGGTATGCAGTTAAGACTATGTTGTTTAAAGTACTTGGATTCTTTTTGTGTGCTTTTTTAACAATTTTATATATGGTTAGGTAAAGTATTTCTGTTTGCATTTAATTTTTTCTATTTCTGTCTTTGTTGATGGTTATATACTTAGAAACAAATATATTTGTTACGAAAATTGATGGTAGGTTATTACAGTATAAAACCTAAGGAAGCAAATGTTCAAAACATTCATCATTGGCTTTAAAAAAATTTTAAACATACAGAAGCAACACACTCACATTCTACTTTTCTTTCCCCCGCGATTCCATCTTTCTTGTGAACCCTTGAAATGGCTTTGTGTGGCTAAAGTCAGAATCAAAATGATGTCATTTTTGCATCTCACTAGCACTTTCCCACTGGCAGTAATGTTTTAAAATCTGATTTCTTTGCTCAAGTACCAGATGTAATTGTACTAATGAAAAATTTTCTTTTTTGATTCTTAGTGGGCTTGTCTGAATCACTAAAACTAACAAGTGGTCTTTTCACATAATACTAAAATAAATGTATTATTTAAATTGTGTGTGCATTACATTAAAAATGCATATATTGCCTTTTGCTCCCTGCTCTGCTGTGTCTGGCCTGCTGGCTCACACCTGCCACATCTCCCATATGTGCTCTGATACCAGGCTCCACAATGTGAATGTCCAGAGCATGTGATCAGAATAGGCTCAGCTCTGCTTTGGCTTTGGGGGTCCCTTAGTTCTTTTGCTCCTCTTGCCTGGAAACTGACCCCATGATGTGTCCTTTTTAGGGTCCCAGACACCCACTAGAGCCCCTCCAGCTGATGTGCCAGGTACCACTGACTAGTCTTACTTAGTTCAGTTATACTCATATGACTATCTGCCTTAAGACAAAAAACTCAGGGAGGTGGCAGTGTGCAATAAAGAAGAGAACACAGGGCAAGGAATCAGATATGCCCAGTTGTTAATTCTGGTACTCACTAGCCCTACTGATGGGGACAAATCTTTCTTGATAATTCACTCCATTACCTCATTAGATCACTGGCTTATGATAAAAGGATATAACTCAGGGACAGCCAGATGGAAGAGATGCACAGGACAAGGTATGGAGAAAGGATGTGGAGCTTCCATGTCCTCTCCTAGTGCACCACTCTCCTCAAATCTTCACATGTTCACCAAATCAGAAATTTCCATTTATATATTTAATTTCTCACAGAAGTGTTTTATAGTTCAGTGTACAAATCTTACATTTCTATCGTTAAATTTACTCTTAAATACTTTATTCTTTCTGATGCTATTATGAATGGAATTGTTTCCTTATTTTTTGGATTGCCATTGCTAACGTAAAGAAATATGATTTATTTGTGCATATCTTGGATCCTCTGGTATAGAATACTCTTTATTAGTTCTAGTAGCTTTACTGTGAAATCTTTGGGTTTTCTACATAGATAATGATGCAGTCTACTGAGAAAAACACATTTATTTCCTCCTTTCCAATCTGGATGAATGATTCTATCTGTCCCTTTCTATCTATCTATCTATCTATCTACCTATCTATCAGCTTATTGCACTGTCTAGAACCTCTAGTTATAATTTTGAATAGAATTGGGGAGAGTGGAATCTTTGTTTTGTTCCAGATCTTAAGAGTAAAGTATTAAGTCTTTCACTATTAAGTATGATGTTTGCTGTATATTTTTCATAGATATCCTTTACCAGTTTGAGGAAGTTCCATTTTATTTATATTTAATTGAGTTTTAATTATGAGTGGGTGTTATATTTTGTCAAATACTTTTTCTGCATTTACTGAGTCTACTAATATGGTGTATTACATTACTTGATTTTCATATGTTAAACCAACCTTGCATTCCTGGATAAATTCCATTTGTTCATTCTTTATATCACTTTTCATATGTTACAGATTTTTTTGTAATATTTTATTAAGGATATTTGTATCTGTGTTCATGATGGATATTGGTCTGTAGCTTTCTTTATTTGTGTTTTCTTTTCATTCTTTTCTATCTTTGGTGTTAGGGTAATACTGGTCTCAGATAATTATCTGTGCGATGTTTCCTCTACATCATGAAAGAGTTTGAGAAGAATTAGTATTACTTCTTTTGTGAATATTTTGATAGAATCCACACTTGATGCCATCCTGCTTGGAGTTTTCTCCATGGGCCCATTTTTAACTTTCTAATGCAGAATCTTAAATTGCTTTAGGTCTTTTCAGTCTTCCTATCTTCTTGAGGCAGTTTTAGCAATTTGTTTCTAAGAATTTTTCCATTTCATCAAAGTTGTCTAATTTTTTGGCCAAGCTCACCTTTTTGTGCCAGGTGATATCATAGATTATTGCTCAGGCTTGGACTGATCCTCCTTGGCATCCACTCATTTGTGGCTATGGAGGGATAGAGTATCACTGTACAAAGCAAAGTCGCTAAATGGTTGTCCCATTTGGTAGAGACTAGGAGAGAATATAAGTAAGGCATTGTTCTTTGGTAGCTGTGGGCTGGAAAACATTCTGAGTTTAGTTCTATCCAATATACTAGTTTAACATTTCAACACAAATTCTTGTACTTACTCTTGGATTGGGGACTTTGTAATGTTGAAGTAGCATTTGGAAGTGGAAGATTTATCACTGTTGTTCTTGTAGTGATGAACGCAGTCTTCGTGACACCTTTGGCTGTAGATCCTAATTATGTAAAAAAGAATGAGTAGCCATCAGGGGTGTAAACAATCACTAGATCATATCATTAATATTAATATAAACATCCAGTTACAACTTGAAGATTAGTTACTTAAAGTCTTCTGATCAAGATCTAGAAATCCAGTGTTTTGATGTCTGTCTTTTGGTGAGTCAGTTAACTACATTTTTAAAAGTGGAGGGACATTAGACTCTCCTACATGTCTGATATAGGTTATTTCACTTGATCATAACAGTAATTCTATGAATTAAGTAGTAATTATGATCATAATTTTACGTATGATTCTGAAAAGTTATATAATTTCCCCACAGTCACAGAGAGCCAAACGTTTCTGATGTAAAACTTAGTTGCTCAGCTACCCTAGAAAGGGGGTGGTAAGGCAGCAGTAGTAGTTGAAAGTGGTAGTATGATTCCCATGCTGTCTAGGAGAGAATTTTCAGGTAGGTGGAATAGCAGGGAGGAAAGAGATAACAAGAAGTAAACAGAATAAACTTTTAATTATATTTAGTTCATTTTGGGGGGGGGCAAAAAGGAAATTCAGCAACAAAGAAAAAATAAGCTGAGTTTTCAAAAATAGCATTGGAATAAGATTACTTTAAATAGTCTATATTTGCACAAATATTATAAAACAAAATGATTGATGACCTTCAGTCTTTTCGAAGTCTAGCATGGGGAACATTGAGTTAGTAAAGAAAAGATAGGCATGCTGGTTAGTGCACGCTTAGTGTTAGCTAGATATGATGTTGGCTGGAGATGGGGGGAAGACAGTTTAATAGACTCCTCCCACAAAGAGGTCTGGAAGCCTGAACTGCTGGTGCCTTCCAGAAGTGCCAATCAGCTTTCATTCTATGGCAATAAGCATCTATAGTGCAATGCAAATTCTTAGTGCACTTGAGAGATTCATGCTGGAGAAGTTTATAGTTTGCAGGAAGACCTCATAGACAGTGGGTAAATATGTCTTCAGGCAAAAAGGCTTTAGAAATTGATATGCTAAAGAAAGTGAATAAATTTGAATAGAGGCTATAGGATTAACACTGCATATGAGAAAGAATGAGTGAAAATGGTCACCAACTTCAGAGGAATCTTGATTAAATTGAGAGGGAAATACTTGAGGAAGAAAAGAAATGTCTTATTATGTAAGGAAAGCAGAAATTGATCTTTGTAATAGTATGGAAGTGGGAAAGTTACAGAAACTCAACACTTGAGGATGAAGGAACGTGGGGATAAAGATCTTGCTTCTCACTGGAACTCCAAGAACATATGCTTTGAAAACATCAGAACAGGAGTTCTTCTTCAGAAATCTTCAGAGAAGAATTCTTCTGAGCTAAAATTGGAAACCATGAAAAAGCTATCCTGATGGGCTAAAGAATTCCCTTGTATAAAGCAGACTCAACAGTCTCGGTGATGGGAAAAAATAGAATGTATAGCTAAGGAAGATGCGAGGAGCTGCCAGTTTACGAAAATACAAAGAGAAAAGGAGAATAATGGAGTAGCTGGGGGTACAACCGCCAAGTTTTATTTAGAGAATTGCTTATTATTAATGTGGAATATACTTCACAAATGAGAATAGAATTAGAGCCCACACTCAATTCAGGACAGGTTGTCAATTACACATGTCAATTAGGCCATGGAAGGAGACAGGAATGTTTTGAAAGTGATCCAAATATTTAGAAATATTCATGGTGGACTATGAAAATAGAATAGAATGAAAGATGTATTGAATGAAAAGTGAAAAGAATGAAAAATGTGGAGACTAATGCTGCCACAGGCATAAACTTTCAAACTTTACTGGTGTACTAAATATTTCAAATCCTAATCTCAGAAGAAAAGACAATGAGTAACCTACATTTATTAAAATATGAGAATCATAGTCTTATATTAACGTCTTCTTGGGAAAATGTTCCCAATTGCACTTCAGGTTCACAGGTAGTAGATTCTGGACTTCTGCCAAGAAGTGATTGACACCTCAGAGCAAAAGGAAACCAATCTCAAAGCTGTTCTTTAAACTTATACGGTTTGCTCTCTTTCAGTTTTTCTGTCTGGCCATTTTCCCCCAGAAAACACTATATATCAGCAGTGGTCTACAGGTGTGACTCACACTGTTAAGTCTAGGTAATAATATATGTATTAGATTTGACAAACATTATTTTGCTTGAGCAATACTAATTTAAATCACAGCATCAAGATAATAGTGGCTTTACCTTTAGGACTTGTGTTTTTGAAATTTATGTTCTTTTAAGTCTTAGAATTGGATACAGGTGGAATGTATGAAAGACAAAATATGAGGAATTTTTAAACCATATTGAACTTGAAATAAAGAATCAAACACAAGAGATGCTTGAGAAAGTCTCATCGATACCACAGTGTAAATGCAGAGAAGAGACTTTGACTCCAACCAGAGCCCTAAGTTAGAACCATTGGCTAGAACTAAGCAGAATGAGGAATATGGGCTGTTTTATAATTTGTCTTGGTATTATCAATGTGAGATTCATGTTGTATGTTTTGGGAGGTTAAATTTTTGGAAGTAAGCAACAAATGTGAACTTTAATTATATTAGGAATTTAAGGTGTGTTTACAATGGACTGACTTGGAAGGGAGGATTTATGGAGTTAAATTGCGAAGCAAAGGGGATTAAGCAGCTTTATTCCTTTGAAATTACATAATTTGACTTACAGTATTGTTTTGTCCAATATGCGTAACAAAAGCTTCTTGTGTGGTCACTTTGTCTTCAGAAATAGAATATGGGATAAGTGACTTTTTGACGAAATCAACATTTACTAAAACATATGCTATAGAATACTAGTACTTTGGTATGTTACTTTGTTTATGTTAAAAAACACTTTGATAGTCAAATTATTTGGAGCCGCATAGTTTCTGAAAAAACATCAAATGAATGTCTTTGTGTTAGGATTACTGAGAATTGTTACAGATGTTATTGTGCATTGTAAAACCCTCTGAGGGTAGTATTTTCTAAAACAATTGCCCAAGTAGCTCCATTTTCAGGCATCATTCTATGGGCTAGTGCTTCATAGAAATTATGTACCCATAGCAATGAGGGTAGTCTGGGGTAAAATTATTTAATATCCTGATTCATCTAAGTGACTTCTGAGGTAATATTAAAGAGCCCACAGAAACACTGTGAAGGGCCTAAATGTTTATACCAACGATCCTAGGAAGATGTGTCAAAGCAGGGGCAAAGAACGGAAAAGAAGCTGCTTGAGGTTTTGCTCAGATTCTTCTGAACGCCTCCATTGGAGTGAAAAGCAATACCTCAGAATGTAAATAAGTTAAAATGCTAAACCCAAGGGAAAAAGATGTGAAGGAATGTCGGCCAAATACCTGAACAATTCAAAGAGAACGTAAGACGTCGTTCTCTCCAGTACTCACTCCTGAGGAAGAGGAGCTCAGATCATGCAACCAGACCATCCCGGTGTCCCCAGAGATTCTGGAGAAGCACAAAATGGTGCTGGTGAAGGAATGTACGTAAAGTAGGACTATAGCTTTCAGTGGGAGACAAGAAGAGGGGAAAGTTTTATTTCTATATAGATTTAAATTTCCTTTTTCTTTTCCATATTATTTAGAGGGTAGATTAAGGTAGGCATTAAGGGTCCCTTGGAATTGGGTGTTTAGCAATATCCTACCTCTTGCAAAACCATCAAGTACCGTGTAGTATGACCCCAGGAAAGTAGGCCCCAGCAGACTGCTGAGAGCTCCCTGCTGTTGAGGCCTGGCCTAATAAGGTGTTTAGGTGTCTCCAGATTTATCAATTCTCTAACCCAATTTACCAAGGTAAGCTCATATAGGAACTTGGGACTGATCCTAGGTCATGAATAAACTTACATCTGTACTTAGAGTGGCTTTTTGCATTATATACCCCCCAAATCAAGTGGGTTGAGGTATTTGGTGCCCTCGGAGCAATGTAGTAATGTTTTAATCCCTTCGTTCTTTCTTGGAGACTTCACTAACAAATAGATGTTGACTTTCTATTTCCTTAAGATCTATTTTAACAGTGTTTCTTGGAGCCAGAGCAAATATTGGTAGGAGCTTCTTCTTTATTTTCTCATATCAGTTGATCCTATTTACCCATAAATTCTTACATAGGAAAAATCAGCAACAGTGCTTATGGGGACATTAAAAGCTTCTCAAACATTTGAGCTGCCCCTTTGGAAAAACTGTAATTAACCATTACAGATGAGGTTATTCCCAGCTTAGATGGAGGGTGCAAAAGAATTGCTTTGTTTGTTTTCCAGTTGTAGAACACATTCATTACTTATTTTACTATGAATAGAATTTAACTAAACAGAATAATGACTTATTTCAGTAAATTTTAACTGTACTATTAAAGTCCTAAGGGTCCAGTAGGGAAGCCTCACAGGCTTGGCGGTAAGAGAGAGAAATGGCTGGCCGTCCACCCTGCACATACCACCACACTGCTTCAAACTGGGCGGTTCAACTTCTGTTTGTCTGATATATTCACATTTTGGACTTTGGCAAAAGATTTTATGAGAAACGTTTCTGCTAATTACAAACAATTTTAGACAACAACTAATTGCATTAATTATGAGGGTCCTAAAATCAGACATTGTCTGACCACACTGAAAGTAAGATGAACAACACAGTAGGCAGAAATAACAAGATCTTGTGTTATTGTGAAATTCATGTGCTAATAATGTTTCTATACTATGCTCAAGAATATCACCTTTCACTTGGACTTATTTACTCTTTTTAAAACACAATGCTAACAAGTTGGTTGTGTGTGTTTATGTATGTGTGTATGTGTTTTCCACTTAAAGGAGCAACCTAAAAGAAATAACCATTCATAGCAGGCTGGCAGTCTCACCCAAAATATAGCCTAAAAGCAGGGAAAGAACCAGAACATGCACCGAAAAGGGAAAAGAAAGGCAAAAAGTTACAGAATTCTGTGACTATTTTGTGTAGGAAAGAAAAGTGCTATATAAGCACTGTTAAAACCTGAGGGGCTCACTATTAAATAGTGAAGTCTAAATAGTTGAGATTAAAATAGTAATACTCATTAAGTAATAGTTGATTATGAATTAGTTCAATAGAGAGAAAAATTTAAAATTAAAGAGCCAACTTTCAAATTCCAAATTGTTATTATGAATTTTGTGCTTTTTTGTTAAGTCATGTAAGCTCTCTGAAACTCAGTTTTTCGGTTTTTAAACAATTTTAAAATAATCTTTAAAAAATGATAATATATCCTGAGGTGTGGGCAAGATGATGGGGTAGGAAGACGCTGAGCTAACTCTGCCCACAGGTACAGCAAAATTACAACTATTTACAGGAAAACTGTCTATGAAAGTCACCTGAAGACTAGCAGAAAAGATTTTCCACAACTAAAGATACAAAGAAGGAACCACAACAGGACAGGTAGGAGGGGTAGAGATGTAGTATCGTGAAGACCCACACCCACAGATAGGTGACACACAAACGGGAGGATTATCACAATTCCAGAGGCTCTCCCCAAGGAGCGAGGGGTCTGAATTCTACATTGGGACCCGCTACCTGCATGTCCTACACTCCCAGGAAAATGAGTGCCCAGAACACCTGGCTTTGAAGGCCTGCAGGGCTTGTGTAATGGGAGAGCCAGAGGGCTATAGGAAACAGAGACCCCACTCTTAAAGGGCTCACGCAAAGTTTCACATGCTCCGAGTTCCAGTCCAGAGGCAGTAATTTGAAAGGAGCCTGCGTCAGATTCATTTGCTGATCTTGGAGAGCCTCACAGAGAGAGAGGAAGCCACGCGGATTGCCCTTAGGAACATAGATGCTGGCAGCAAACATTCTGGGGAGCTTGTTCTACCGTGAGGATGCTGGCGATGACAAGCACAATTTTGGAAACCTCCCTCCAGCCTTGAAGTGCCAGGGACTTACCCACCCACCAGCAGGCAGGCACCACTCCCTAGAGATCTGGGGCTCTGCAACCAGCTGCTCCGGGTCCCCACCCCACCTGCCAACAGGCTGTCACCAGCCCTAGGACTCCCCAGGTTGCACAGCAGCCACACTGGGACCTGGTCCTATCTACCAGCAGGAAGGCACCAGCTCCGGGACCTGCTGGGTCACACAGCCAGCCATTACAGATCCTGGCCCTACCTACCCGTGGGCTGGCAGTCACCGTATGAGTCACAGCTTGGCAGCCAACTGGCCTGGGGCCAGCCCTGCCTACCAGTGTGCCCGCAGTAGTTGGTTCCACCACAACAGAAGGGCCCACACAGTCAGCACAGGGGGCACCCCTAGAGCATACAGCTCTGGTGACCAGAAAGATGTGGGCTGCTGAGCCCCATGGGATGTCTCCTACATAAGGCCACTTCTCAAAGATTGGAAAACATAACCAACCTACCTAAGACATAGAAATAAATGTACAGAGATAGGCAAAATGAAGAGACAAAAGAATATGTTCCAAATGAAGGAACAAGACAAAACCCAAGAAGAAGAACTAAGTGAAGTGGAGATAAGTAATCTACATGATGAAGAGGTCAAGGTAATGATCATGAAAATGCTCAGTGAACTTGGGAGAAGAATGAATGATCACGTTGAGAAGTTAATAAAGAGTTAGAAAATATAAAAAGAATCAAATGGAGCTGAAGAATACAATAACTGAAATAAAAAATACAGTAGAAGGAATCAACAGGAGATTAGATGATACAGAGGAACGATCAGTGAACTGGAGACTGAGGAGTGAAAAATCACCCAAGCTGAACAAAAAAGAAAAAAAGAATTTTAAAAGATGGGGACAGTTTAAGAGACCTCTGGGATAAGATCAAGCATACTAACATTCACATTATAAGGGGTCCTAGAAGGAGAAGAAAGAGAGAAAGAAGCAGAGAACATATTTGAAGAAATAATAGCTGAAAACTCCCCGAAGCTGGGAAAGGAAACATGCATCTATTTCTGGAAAGTACAGAGAGTTCCAGACAAGATGAACCTAAAGTGGTTTACAGCAAGAAACATAATTAAAATGACAAATATTAAAGATAAGAAGAGAATCTTAAAAGCACCAAGAGAAAAGCAACTAGTTACATACAAGAGAACTCCCATAAGACTATGAGCTGCATTTTCAGCAGAATCTTTGTAAGCCGGAAGGGAGTGGCATGATATATTCAAGGTAATGAAAGGAAAAAACCTACAACCAAGAATAATCTAACTGGAAAACATATCATTCAGATTTGAAGAAGAGATAAAGAGTTTTACAGGCAAGCAAAGGCTAAAAGAGTTCAGCACCACTAAACCAGCTCTACAAGAAATGTTAAAGGGATTTCCCTAAGTGAAGTAGAAAAGTCCACAACTAGAAATATGAAAGTAGAAATCTCATTGGTAAAAGCAAACATACAGTAAATGTAGTAGATCAACCACGTAAAACTAGTAGGAAAGTTAAAAGACAAGGCAGTAAAATCATCTAGATCAACAATAAGTATTTAAGGGATACCGAAAACAAAAAGATGTAAAAGTTGATGTCAAAAACATTAAACATATATAGAGAGAGAGAAAGAGAGAGAGAACTATATATAAATCTCATGATAATCACAAACCAAAAATCTATAATAGAGACACACAAAAAAGAGAAAGAAATCCAAACATAACACTAAAGATTGTCATCAAATCATAAGGGAATAGAGCAAAAGAAGAAAGGAACAGAAAAGAAGTACAAAACAACCAGAAAACAATTAACAAAATGAAAATAAATATATACCTATCAATAATTACCTTAAATGTAAGTGAATTAACTGTTCCAGTCAAAAGACATAGAGTGGCTGAACGGATTAAAAAAACAAAACAAAACGAGAAACAAGACCCATATATACACTGCCTACAGGAGACTCACTTCAGATCTAAAGACACACATAGACTGAATGTGAGAGGATGGAAAAAGGTATTCCATGCAAATGAAAATGAAAAGAAAGCTGGGGTAGCAGTACTCATAACAGACAATTTAGACTTTTTTTTAAATTTATTTTTAAAAAACCACTTTATTGGGGTATGATTGCTCAAAGTGCATTAAACACTTCATACCTTAGACACATTTTTATGATGGTATATTTTAGAGCTACTTACTTCTTTTTAAATCCATGTATTATAATTTATTTAACCAAACCCCTGTAGGTGGGCTGTTGAGCTTAACTGAATTAACAAACAAATCAAGCTGAGCAATGTGCAATATTGCCCATTCAGGCTGGAGTTGCAAAATCGAAATATTTTCCTCCCTTTCATCTAAGTCTACACAGCTCTGGCCCCCACATTTTAGCAATTGAAAAAGTAATTAATTCTGACTGTTGGTCAGAAAAATGCACCATCCAGAGCATTCTAGGAAGTCAGGCAGAGGGCAGCTTGCCAGGACCCAGCCCTTCCAGTGGGAGTAGCATTCTGAACTCTTGAACGTAAACTTCTGGCAGTATTTACTCCACTTTGAGTTACTCAAAATAGACTTTAAAATAAGACGGCAACAAGAGATGAAGAAAGACATTATCTAATGATCAAGGGATCAACCCACAAGATCAAATAATTGTAAATATACATGCATGCAACATAGCAGCACCTACATATATAAGGCAAATATTAACAAAAATAAAGGGAGAATTGACAATAACACAATAATAATAGAAGACTTTAACACCCCAGTTGCATCAACTACCAAAACTGAGTCAAGAAGAACTAGAAAATCTGAAAAGGCCTATACCAAGTAAAGAGATTGAATTAGTAATCAAAAGCTTTCCACAGAGAAAATCCCAGATTTTCACTGGTACCTTCTACCAAACATTTAAAGAATATTTACCATCAGTTGTTTACAAATTTTTCCAAAAATTAGTAGAGATGAAAACACTTCACAGTGCATCCTATGGGGCTATTATTAACCCGATACCAAAATCAGACGAAGACAACAGAAGAAAACTACAAACTTATATCTCTTATGAATACAGACATGAAAATTCTTAACAAAATAATTGATAACAAATCTAGCAACATATAAAAGGCATGATATACCATCACCAGGTGGGATTTACCACAGGAATGCAAGATGGGTCCCACATATGAAAATCAATGTCATATACCATATTAATAAAATAAGGGATTAAAAACCACAGAATAATCTTAATACACTAAGAACGGTATTTAACAAAATCTAACACTTTTGCATGATGAAAACACTCAGCAAACTAGTAATATAAGAGGACTTCCTCAACCTGATTAAGGGCATCTCTGAAAAACCTACAATAATATCATACTTAATGGTGACATACTGAAAGCATTCCCCTAAGATTGGGAACAAGAAAAGGAGCCCGCTCTCACCACTTCTATTCAATATTGAACTGGAAGTTCTAGTCAGGGCAAATAGGCAAGAAAATAAAAGACATCCATATTGGAAAGGAGGAAGTAAAACTGTCTCCACTTGCAGATGAATCTTATATATAGAAAATACTAAGGAATACACACACCACACACACACACAACTTGAACCAATAAATGAGTTCAACAAGGTGGAAGGATATAATATCAGTATATGAAAATAAATTGTATTTCTATACAGTAGGAATGAACAATCCAAAAACAAAATTGAGGAAAATGATTCCATTTACAGTAGCAATAAAGTGAATAAAATATTAGGAATAAATTGAACAAAAGAAGTGAATGTCTTCTGCACTGAAAACTATAAACATTATCAAAGGATATTAAAGAAGACCTAAATAAAGGCATCCTGTATTCATGATTTGGAAGACTTACAGCTGTGAAGATGGCAGTACTTCCCAAACTGATCTATAGATTCAATGCAATCCCTATCACAATCCCAGCTGACTTTTTGCAGAAAGTTAGGACAATTTTATCCTAAAATTCACATGGAAATTCAAGTGACCCAGAATAGTCAAAACAATCTAGAAAAAGAAGAAAAAGTTGGAGGATTCACATTTCCCAATTTCAAAACTTAATGCAAAGCTATGATAACCAAGACTGTATGATTCTGGCATAAGAACAGATATATAGATAAATGGATTAGAATTGAAAGTCCAGGAGTAAAAACATACCTTTATGGCCAACTGACTTTTATCAAGGGTTCTACCATAATTCAAATGGGAAAAGAATAGTCTTTTCAACAAATGGTGTTAGGACAACTGGATGACTACATGCAAAAGAATGAAGCTGGACCTCTAACTCACACTATATCAAAGACTTTAAAAGCTGAAAGTGTCAACTTCTTAGAAGAAAACGTTGGTCTAAATCTTTGTGATCTTGAGTTGAGCAAGTATTTCTCTGATTTGATCCACAGCATAAACTACTAAAGGAAACCAGAATATGTCACCCCAAAATATGCATCTTTGATATAAAATTATTTTAAACTGAATGCAATTAAGAAGTAGCAAATGCATAAAAATGCCTCCCTTTTCTGCCTAAAGGCAGGATATAAATTTTCCTTTTACTGGAGACAGACTCATCAGTGCAGAGAAGGTACCCTTATACCTTTCTGGTGGGAATGTAATATAGTGAAGCTGCTTTGGAAATCAGTTCCTCAAAAAGTTAAACATAGAGTTACCATGTGACTCCACAATTCCACTTCAAGGTATTCACTGTTGACCTGAAGCCGACGGACTGACAGATATTTCTCCAGCCAAGATGCACTTACTTGGGATCAGAAGAGAATTGCAATTCAGGGTCTGCAACCATGGCAAGTCATGTGTAAGTTCCCACATGGCAAGGGAAGAAGAAATTTTTATAGAGGGGAAAAGGAAGTGGGGAGGGCGATAGTAAACAAAGAGCCCCTGACTTTTCATTGATTGAGTCCTTGCCAGGAAAGGAGAGTCTCTGCTTCCTGTTGGGCTCTGCTATTGTCTCAGGGTGTGAGAGCTCCCTCTTCTGGCCCATCAACTCTATTTAAAATACTGAGGTTTCTGTTCATTAATTTTTGAGAATACCCAAGAGAAATGAAAACACATGGCCACACAAAAACATATACATAATTGTTCTTAGCATCATTATTTACAATAGGCAAAAAAGTAGAAACAACCCAAATGTCCATCAACTAATAAACAGATAAACAAAATGTGGTCTGTCTACACAATGAAATATCATTCAGTAATAGAAAAAAATAAACTACAGATACATGTTATAGCATGGATGAATCTAAGAACATTATGCTAAGTGAAAGAAGCCAGACACAAAAGATCATATATCATATGATTCCATTTATATGAAATTTCTAGAATAGGTAAATTTATAGAAACAGAAAGTAGTGGTTGCCAGGGGTTAGAGGAAGGGTGGGGGAGTGATTGGTAATAGATGTAGGGTTTCTTTTGGGGGTGATGAAAATGTCCCAGATGTGTGCAGAAGCTTGTGAATATGCTAAAGCCCACTTCATTGAATACTTTAGAAGGGTGACTATTATGGTATGGTATGTGACGACATACATAAAAGAAAAATGGTGCCAAAGCAGATACATTACTCACCATTAACTGCTGTGGTTACTGAAGACAGTGTTGACAGCAGAGATGTTTCTAAGGGTTCCTTGCTGGTAGCTCCTAGATAGATGACATTATTATTAATTACAATTTCATCTCACCTGTCATGGAGTAAAGAAAAGTCAGTCAAATCTGAAGGTGAATTAAAATCCTTCTATAGGTACTGGGTAAACCTTTGACACACACACACTTTTGTATGAGAGGTCCCAAAAGCAAATTTCTACTGCAGATTGTTACTTAGGTCTCTTTAAAAGTGAATTATTTAAAATCATTTTATTTTTCCCAGTGGGAAAAATTACCTGGTCAATAGGACCTAGGAGTAATGTGCCTTTTTTCCCCAAAATAAGATTTCATTTTGTTGATTTAGTTGTGGCTTTGAAACTTCCAATAAACATAAATACTAAAGGAACTTGCAAACTCCTGTAATTAATTAATTTTTTTCATTTATGATACAATTCATTGATTTCCCACTCTGTACAAAGCCCTCTCCTAGGCTTCTGAGGGCAGTACCTAACCCTTAGTCACCTCTGTTTTCCCATGCCCCTCCCCCCACTCCCCGCAGTTGCCGCATGCTCCGACTGGCCCTTAGTCATCTTTTTAATCTTCGTCGTATGAAGAATAATTCCTGGCATAGAGTGAGCGTGTAGTAAATGTTGTTTCAGATAAGATGGCACTCATACAGGACAGGGGGACCAACAAAAGGATAAAGATCTGCTTTAAGTAGTGAACACAACTTACTGATTTGCTACTCATGGTAGCATTCCCTTTTCTCTTAAAACATGTTAGAATGTCCTTTTGTGATTAGGGCAAGGGTTCTATTTTTACTATGTGACATTCATAAAATCTTGGTTCTTATATATACACATGCTGTGTTTGGGGGAGGAGATATTTGGCTCTGCACAGTTTACCTAGTACTTTATTTTTTTTATATCTTTATTGGAGTATAATTGATTTACAATGTTGTGTTTAGTTTCTGCTGTACAACAAAGTGAATCAGCTATATGTATACATACATCCCCATATCCTCTCCCTCGTGAGCCTCCCTCCCACCCTTGCTATCCCACTCCTCTAAATTGTCACAAAGCATCCAGCTGATCTCCCTGTGCTATGCAAACAAAGCAACTGACAAAGGAAGCAACTGACAAAGGATTAATCTCCAAAATATACAAGCAGCTCTGTTATTAATACAGTTTCACCTTGTGAGCTGTGCTGCTTAAGTGGGGAACTGGAATATTTAGACAGATATTTTTATGACTGAGAAATGACAATTTTTTCTTCTCTAAAAATAAACTTTGTATATGTAACCATCACAATAGGATCATTCCCAAACAGGAAGTGACCCAAAGCGATATCATCGAAGAAGCCCACTGTGATCTCACGGTTCTGTATTCAACCCAAAATAACACATGAGTTTCAAAATAGTGAAATAACCTAGACCTTCATAACACAGATATGAGATTCCCAAATTATTTTCCTATGATTAATTTATATGGGTGCTACTAATTTAATTTGTTAAAGTAAGTGTCATGAAGAGTTAATCCTACCTTTAGCAGATATTTCAACTGTTGATTTCTCTGCACCATTTGGTGATGACGTTGTGTTTGATGTTGGTACAGATGTTTTTGTTGCAGAATTTGATGATAATACAGGAGTGGCTGTATCTTTGACTTCGGAAAAAAGTAAATTGTGTTAAAGCAGTTGCATTAAAATTTACATTTATTTTGCCAATCAACAGCCTAGTATCTTTAAACAAAGTAAACTGTATGTATACTACTGCATCGGGTATGGTTTTGGAATTAATTTTCTAATTGTAATGAATTCAGCCTTGATTTCTGTATTCATTCACTAACTCCATCTGCTTCTCACCAATGGCGTGAATTTTTAAGATGGTTGGCAGAATCAGTCTGTGGTTCTGAAACAAAATAATATCTGACAAAACTAGTGAGGAATAAATGTATGAGTTTGAAGCTTAACAATATTTTTAATCCAACTAAACTAACATTGTCCGATGAAATAATTAAATAGGCACTCTCTGGGCAGTGGGTATTTTACTGAATGTTTTAGAGCATGTTAAAGTTACTAAATACTAAAATCTCAGTATTAGTGCATCTCTTTTTGGTACATAGCATTTCTCTCTCTCTCTCTCTCTCTCTCCATATACTACATATATATTCTAAAGAGAAAATAAATTTTAAAGAAATTCAACAATTGCAACAAGCCTACATTCTTGGGAATAGAGCCACCATAAATCTGCCTTTTCAAATGACTTATTTCTCTCAAAGGCACAGAAGTGAAGACAATACATTGTTATGTATATTTTTATATATATATACATATATATATGTATATATATATTTTTTCAGTACGCGGGCCTGTCACTGTTGTGGCATCTCCCGTTGCGGAGCACAGGCTCCAGACGCGCAGGCTCAGCGGCCATGGCTCACGGGCCCAGCCTCTCCGCGGCATGTGGGATCTTCCCGGACCGGGGTACGAACCCGTGTCCCCTGCATCGGCAGGCGGGTTCTCAACCACTGTGCCACCAGGGAAGCCCTATGTTTATTTTTAATAATTATTTTTTGGCAATAGAAAGCCAATATCTTACAATAATTCTTAAAACTTCCATTGCAATATTATTTTTTAAAAGTGAAGTATGTAGGATTTAATTCTCAGTGATCTATGGAAAGATTTGTTTCATATAATATTATTGTAACTTATTGGCATTTATATACTTTTTTAATCCTGCATTTGTTGGACTTGTCTCTGTATACTTACTGTTATGTTGCAGATCAAAAAACAGCAAACAAATGTTTACAAAGGATGTGGAAAAAATATTCCTGTTCATGGAAAGCACTATTTTTATGTTGTTACTTTGTATACAGAACAGTTGACCCTTTAACAACTTGGGGGTTAGGGGCGTCTACCTTCCATGCGATAGAAAAATCCAAGTATAACTTATATGTGGCCCTTCCTATCCGAGGTTTCTCTGCATCCAAAGATTCAAACAACTTCAGATTTTAGCACTGTAGTATTTACTATTGAAAAAAATCTGTGTATAAGTGGACCCACGCAGTACAAACTCATGCTATTTAAGGGTCAGTTGTATACAGAGTCAGTACAACAGGTAGTTGAGAAAATGGACTTTGAATAACAAAGACTCATGTTCAGATCCCAGTCAAACTGAGTATGTCATTACAGTAATTGTCTGTCATTTGTATGACTTCTCAAATTTAAATTTCATCCAAAATTTTCCTCTTTGAATCTGAGAAAAAAACCCAAAAATCTTTCAAGTCATTGAAAAGCAATATTTGAGATGTCATGAGATAGAGTGTACTTCCTGTTTTATTTTATAGACTTGAGGGCCTTGGGAGTGTTTATGCTTAGCGCTGACTTTGTTTACAGACAGCTCACAGAAATTGCTTGATGTATGCAGCACATACCGATGTGTTCCGCACATACAGGAATGACAGAACAGCTTTTTCAAGGGCTTTACCGAAATCAAGTCAAAAGCTTTTTTCACCTCTGGAGAAACACTTCACACCCTTGGTCTTACTCCCATCCTCTCCTTCCCCTCAATACTCAGCAGAGAAAAGGAGCACAGCGTGTATGAGGTTACCTTTTCTCTATTAGTCATTTTGTTCTCACTATTTTTCTTTCTGTCCTAGAGTCCATGAGGTAACATTAATTTCTAAGTTTAAACTGAGATTGAAGAAGTTATTTGAAGAGGCATATACCCCATGGACTGGAAATTTCACCAGTAAATAACTTGAATGATCTCTCTCTGTTGACTTGCTAAATAGCAACAACCTTAATTTCTGAGTATAATCAACAACTCCAGAGATATTTTTCATATTTCTTTCCTCCCTCCCTTACTTTTTTCTTTCCTTTTTTGCTTCCACACATACTTATTGGGGAACTAATATGAAAAGCATGATTAGATACTGCACCACATCGTATCACCCTTGAGTAGCTTTTAATCTGGTAGGGAACATAATGCCTATACACAGTAAATAATAAAGAATATTCTGTATGAGTTGTGTAGACCAGTGTTTTTCAAACTTCAGGTTATGATACAATTAAAGAGTAATTTAAGTCTATTTAATACATTGCAGCCAGAGCTTTTTTTTCCCCAAATGAAAGAGAAAAGAGGCAATATTAGATTAATACTGCAAATAATGAGGGTAAGTATTGTTTCATGAAGCTTTTGTTTAGCATTGTGTGTGTGTGTGTGTGTGTGTGTGTGTTTGAGAATGAAATGTGTATTAATGCAAAATGTATCTCTTACTGTGATTCCAGCTAAAAATGTGAAAACTGTGAGACAAGAAAAAGTTAGGGCAAGAATTTATAAGATAAAAAATGATCACCCTGGGCTTCCCTGGTGGCGCAGTGGTTGGGAGTCCGCCTGCCGATGCAGGGGACATGGGTTCGTGCCCCGGTCCGGAAAGATCCCACATGTCGCCGAGTGGCTGGGCCCGTGAGCCGTGGCCGCTGAGCCTGCGCGTCCGGAGCCTGTGCTCCGCAACGGGAGAGGCCACAACAGTGAGAGGCCCACGTACAGCAAAATTAAAAAAAAAAAAAAAAATGACCACCCTGCTGGCATGAGCAAGGAATACTTCATGAGAGAGTTGACATAGGAGCTGGAGCTTGAAGAGTGAGTAATACGGTGACACAGGAAGAGGAAAGAGCATGAGTAAATGTCTGAAGTGGGAGAGTGAGACATATCTGAGGGCACTGCAAAGAGCTCTGTTTGGCTGGATTGCTGTGTACTACGACAGGACATGGTGGATGTGTCTGGTAAAATTCTGGAGACCAGATTGTAAAGGACTTTGAACACCAAGCCAGAGACTTAGGACTTTATCTACGAGTCTGTGGGGAGCCATAGGAAGTGACCAAATGGAAATTCAACCGTAGGAAACACAATGGGGAAATAAGTGGGGCAGAGAATGAGAAGATACCAGTGGAACAGAATTGAAAGCTGCCATTTTTATGTTTACCAATGTGGTCGACCCTCTTGAAGTCATCATGTGAGATCAGTGAGTTCTCATCCATACAATGACTTGAGGCAAACTACAACAAGACACATTTCTAGCTACTTATGTGGTCAGGTTGGAATGTGCTGTAAGGCTTCTCCTTCTTACCGCCCTTCTACACATTTGGCCACGGATTTCCCTGAGTAAAACCTTAATCCATTAGCGCTCATCAATGTCTCCATTACTAGTTCTTCAGATTGTTCAGCAGAGAGTATTCCCTCTTTTGGCAAGGACTGACAAACAACCCCTAAGAATACTGAGCGTCACTCTGCTCCAGGTAGTATGTGAATACTTCCCATGGATTATATCATTTAATTCTAAGACCCTACAATGTTTATACGCTTAGATCACCATTTTACAGAAGAGGATCAAAAATGGTAAGCAACTTGTCCATATTATAGGAAGTAATACAGTTGGAATTTGAATCCAGACACCTTTGACTCCGGAGAAGATACCCTGAAGCGTCACACATCTGGCCATGGGAAGGTGGCTCCATGCCAAGCCACATACCCCTGCCCCACCTGCTTTCTGCCTTTGACGGAGTGTGATATCAAAAATGTGGAAGTGACTAGATGCACCGATGTTTTACCTCTACGTGCCTAGGATGAGGAAACAGACAAAACACCTCACTGTTTTTTTCTTTTTTAATAACAAGCATTCATACTGTCGTGTACCTATACATAAACACACATATAAAAATTTTTCCATAGTAGACTGAAAGCTTTAAAATATTTCCAATCTTTTAAAACTATTTATAATTGAAAAATAAAAATAGAGATTTACTGAGTTTAAAAAAATGCTGCAAATAGAAACTTTCTCTCCTCATATGGTGGAAAAGAATTATTCCCTGTAACTACCACTGTTGAAGGTTTTATTGACCAGGATTCAAGTAACCATCAATTATGCTTTTACTGTATTATCTGTAAATCTCTTCTAGGTCTGATTTGATCTCATAATAAACCATTGAGGAAAATGGTTAATTCTGAAGTGTTTTCATAGGACACTGTGAGGTAGCATTTCCCCTCTCTTTATCTCCAAAGTGATTAAAGAATAATTTAACAAGGAGACCTGTGCCTCACAGCTTTGCTTGTGCCAAACCAGACAGTGCTGCTTTGGGGAGAAACAGATGGCATTTCATCCTGACTCTACCCTATATCCATACACTCCAACTGAGAGAGCACAAGGGACGCCATAGCACCAGTTTCCTACGCTATGAAAGGATGAAGCATTATTGGGATTTTAATAAAATAACTATTTTAGTTATAAAAATCATAAGAACTTTGAGAATTCAGTTTATGGCTAGAAACCAAGATTCATACTTTCTCCTGTTTTCAAATGATCAAGTCATCGACTCCAATCTTCTCAGACATGCTTTGTAATTACATTTAGAGGTAACTCACGAATAGTCTCTAAGAGTTAGAATTTCATCCATCCTCATAAGGAGCAATTGCTTCTCTAGCTTTCTTTTTCCCTACCAATTCTGTTTCTAAAGTCCACTGAAAATCCACTACTAAAGAAGATTGATCTTGCTTCTTCTAGATCAACACAAACACCGAATGACAGTAACTTAGAATTCTAGAACTTGAGATCTGGAAAGAACTTTTCAAAAAGATCTTAATGTAATAGAAGTCCTACATTTTATAGCTCAGAAAATGTATGAGTTTAAGGTAGTTTCAAAAGATCATAGCACCAATTAGTAAAAAGTTGATTTTTTTTTTCTAATTCTACCATTTGGGTATGTGGAATGCAATTGTGGCAGAGACAGTGCTGAAGTTTCCCTTTGAAAATATTTACTTTGCTAGTTTTAACCATAAACACAATTTCAGAAGAAGGTTTTAAGTTCTTTAAGGAAACAGAAGAACGGTTTCTTTAGAAATATATAATTACAGTAAATTCAAAATGCTAACTACTAAATGGTCTTATAAACCTTCAAAGTACCATTATTAGGTAATAATCTCATCACTTAGATCAACTGCTCTATGGAATTGATGGTAAAGTAGCTAATTTTATATTTCGATAGCTTACAACATACTATTTCTACTATTTCATATTGTCTTCATGCAGTGCCACCTCCCATATATGCCACCCCTTAGGCTTTTAGGAACTTTATACAGATTTTATCTTGAAATAAAGTAATTGTCAATTTTCAGTTGTCATTTGTGGTTGCTTCTCCCCTATGCATCATGGCTTATAGTGAATAGAGATCCACTTCTTAACGTTTGTATGTGATGGCAGTGCACAAATTGGGGTATCATAAATAGTGAGAAGGTCCTTTTTCGTAGTACTTTGTCAGTAGTTGCTAGCATTATAATTTTTGTTCAACATATACGCTATATCTTCTTTGTCAGAAAAGAAGTAACAAAGAATTAGCAAAGTTTAAGTGGAAAATTTCAATTTTCCCTCACCCATTAAAAATATATTAAAATGTTAATTACATAGTATAATATACAAAATTTATATATAAGTAAAATATATTTCTATAGTAATATAATAAAAATAAATAAAGGAAATATGATACCCTTTCTATATTCCCATCAAAAGAGAGCCTTTGTGAAAGACAGGGCACCAACTCCTTTTGATTATCAGTGTCATAGCAACACGTTTTTCCATTAATGGTGGTCCTTGCTCTTTTATACAGCACAGGTCACTTTGGTTCATTGCCAACCAAATTAAATGAAGTTAATTTTTTTCCTCAATTCAAAGAAAACAACAATTATTACATGATGATGTATTCCTGATGACTTCTACTTGCATTGATCTAAAAATTTCATGATACCTTATATGAAATTTATAAGTAAACTACTAGCCAATGAGTAACCTACCTCAATAAACGTTTACTAAGCATCTATTTCAATAAGACCTAAGCAAAAATTAAAAATATGTTTTTCCTAGAGGATCTTAGACTTTATTTTGATACTCAAGCTCTACATGCATGAAACACCTATAAGGTTATGCTAAGGTGCCATAGGAAAATGGTGCTGTATAATTAATGCTATGCGTAGCTCATCCTATACGAGTGAAATCAAAGTAAGGTGATGTCTCTCTATGTGTCTAGGATAATGAGAATCATTTTCTCCGTGGAACAGGTTTCAAAAGGAATCAGATAAATGAGCACAAGAAGGAAAGAAAAATCATGCTTCATGGTAGAAAAAGAAGAAAGGATATTCAAAGAGAAGGGCAAAGACAATAGTGCCAAATAAAACAGAGGCTATATAACATAAGGCCTGAAATGGGGCCTTGGGGATATTAGACACTTAAAAATAGAATCTTTGGGGAGAGGAAAACAGAAAAATTTAATTTTCAATGAAAACATCAGAGCTAGTGGCAACTCAAAAAAAAAAAAAGGATTTGAAGTTTACTTTTTCGATTAAGGCTAACAAAATACTGTAGTGAGCACAAAAGGTTTTAGAATGCTTACCTTTCCTAGGTGGAATGAATTTGGGGGATAAGTTAGAATAAAGACGAAGATGTAGAGAATGGACTTGAGGACACGGGGAGGGGGAAGGGTAAGCTGGGACGAAGTGAGAGAGTGGCATGGACATATATACACTACCAAATGTAAAATAGATAGCTAGTGGGAAGCAGCCGCAGAGCACAGGGAGATCAGCTCGGTGCTTTGTGTCCACCTAGAGGGGTGGGATAGGGAGGGTGGGAGGGAGATGCAAGAGGGAAGGGATATGGGGATACATGTATACGTATAGCTGATTCACTTCGTTATACAGCAGAAACTAATGCAACATTGTAAAGCAATTATACTCCAATAAAGATGTTAAAAAAATAAAAATAAAAAGAAGGAGATCTCATCTCTCACAGAGAGGAAAATCTGCAGGTAAGTGGGAGAGAGCTATGCCTTAAAGACGAATCTCCTCGGGTTGCCAGCCATCTGTGAGGTGGGGAAGGAGTGCCAGGCCTGGCAGGCTCAAGCATGGACAGGTGTCTCAGCCACCTGGCCCCTCTGGGGAGAATGGGAAGGCAGCAGTACATTGGCGAGTTTCTTAAACAGAAAACAACAATATCTGCAAAATGGACCTGAGAATCCAAGGTGTTCTGGCTGACACACAGGTGGAGCCTCCCAAGGCAAGGTTCCTCCACTCACCCACGTGTCAGGTTTGAAATTATGGGGCAATGCAGGTATTTTTCCTTCACAAAATAATTGTGATTCTTTAAAACTCAGGTTGCATAATAAGATATTTGAGATTGTGGACTCTATTATAAGGGGACTTTTTGTATACTGTATCAGGTTTGGAAAGTTTCAGCTCTTTGAGGTATAGAAAAGCAAAGGTTATATTTAATATTTATAGGAGTGAGAGTATTAGGGGAGAGGAGTGACCTGGCCATACTCCTGGGCTCTTAGATCAACCATCCCCATACCCCTCCTACCATGCTCTGCTCTGACCCCAGAGAGGAGCTGTGATTCTGTGGCTCAAAAAGCATCTTCCCAGGAAACAAGATGCTTAGGCTTTGCAGGTTCTTGTCGGCACCAGCAAACCTTACAAGCAAGTCTCTTGGGGTTGTCTCAGGAAGGGGATCAATCAAGGGCCCTCTCAGTCCTGGGAGGAACAGCACTGCTCTGTCCCTTGTCTGGGCTCCACACAGGGGCAGTGATAACGGAGGAGGAGGTGGTCCTCTTCTCTCGCTAATGGCGCCCCCAGCTTTCCTCTGAGTTTAGAATGTCGCCACTTGAAATCCTGGGTCTTCACTACAGGCTCTCCTGGCATTTCTTCAGGAACAGGGAAGGTCTCACTAGACACTTTCCACCAGCAGTGACATTAGAAGAGTGATTGACACACATGAAATGACACCACGGGAGGTGGAAGGACACACAGCCTTGGCAATTGTGACATCAACTAATTATGTAACTGTGTGAGCCACTTCACCACTTTGGGCCTCAGTTTCCTCTCTATGAAAAGTGTCTGTTGAACAAAATCTCTTCAACTGTAAAATTATATTACCTGTAAGATTAAATTACAATGTAAATATCCATTATGGCAAATAATTGAGCATAAGTTGCATTTCTACATACCAAGAAGGAGGCTTGTACTTTAGCAGTTATATACAAAGGCTTTATAGAGTTATAAACTCATCACCTGGGAGAAATCTAAGCCCCAAAAGGCATTCTTATTACAAGGGAGAAAATGATTATGTTTATTTGCAATCTGATAATGTTACCTGGACAAAATGTATTTCCCTTTAGGGTGTTAGTCTACCCAGAAATAGAGAAAATGTGAAAGACAAAGTTTGGAATAGGTATTTGGAATACTTTGTGTTGAAACTTTTTTTTTTTTTTTTTTTTGCGGTACGCGGGCCTCTCACTGTTGTGGCCTCTCCCACTGCGGGGCACAGGCTCCGGACGCGCAGGCTCAGCGGCCATGGGTCACGGGCCTAGCCGCTCCGTGGCATGTGGGATCCTCCTGGACCGGGGCACGAACCCGTGTCCCTTGCATCGGCAGGCGGACTCTCAACCACTGCGCCACCAGGGAAGCCCGAAACTTCTCTTTTACACAGCAGAACAAATGATGAAATATTTTATTATAGGTAAACTAGCATCTACGTGAATGAATAGAGCTCATATACAATAAGCTAGATAGCTCCTTCTCAGCAATGTGTATGTGTAGGTCTGTGTGTGTGTGTGTTCATGTCTACACTTAATGAGTGACAGCTGAGTTTGTACAAAAGTCTACAGTATTGCATTTGAAGGTAGAAAATGATATTTGGCTGACTTTGAGATGTCATATTTATCACCTCATCTACTCTATGTTTGTCTTCTCTAAGTGTAAAGAAAAACTCTCTGATTTTAAATGCTTTTTAATTTGTATCTGTTGAAGATGGTAATTTCAGTTATTAAGGGGTAAAATAAAAGGACAAAATGTTATTTCTATCTTCTGAAAAGTCAAAGACAATCTTTTCTTGCCCTAAAAAGAATTATTTGAAGTGACAAAAAACTTTATAAATGACAGACATTCCAAGAATGCAAACATGTGTAACAATAATTGCTTTCACTGACATCATTTGATTTTAACAATTTCATAGAACAGTAGAACAGACAATACTGTTATCTTCATTTCATAGATGAAGAAACTGAGGTCTGATTGTGACTTGCCAAGAGTCACAGTTACAATTATCTTCTGCAGCAGCGGAAGATGTTAGAGCCTTGTTTACACTCAGATGTTCTAATCCCATCTTTCATGTGATTTTCCTCTACATTGGCTAGTCTTAGAACTGCAATGTCACGTTTGTGGTTGCAGTATTTCTGTGCTACTATTCGGTATTATTTAGAGTACTTTAGAGCACAATTGTTTTTCTCATATTGTTGCTAATAATTATGAAAACAAATGAAACTAATTAAGGTAAATTACTAAAAGTAAAAAGCATTTGTCATCAGTAGTACCTCCGTTTTTTTTGTTTTTGTTGACCAGTCACATCATCCATCAGGGATTATTAAATAAAACAGAGCAAAATCTCTTCACTCAAAGTTATATCTTATCTTGTTCATCAATAGAATATTAGTGCGAAACAACTTTATTAAAAAATTTTAAAGTAAGAAAGTCAACTTTTATTGTAATATCATATGACTCAGAAAATTTATGAAGGGCTTTCTAAGACATGATTTTTTTCAGTGTCCTTTATTTGTTAGTTCTGGATTTAGGGAAATGATAAAAAAATTTTTTTTTTCCTTTCTTGTTTTGGGGTAAAGCAACAGTGATATAGTGAATATATTATTGTTCAGTCTCACTTTTACAGCAAAATCACCAATTAATTTACATTGATCACATCAAAGAACTATTTTGCCTTCTTTATTTCATTTGCATCAAATTATTTTTAGCATATATATTCAGGGTCTCCTGTGAATGCAAGAAAAGACACTAAATAAATGAAAAAAATATCTTAGCACAGAATAAAAAAAGGGGCAGTGTAGTGTAGGACGTAGGTGACTGCAGGTCTCCACAATTTACCAGCTATGTGACCTTATGCAAATTACTTAATCTCTTTAGCCTCTGTTTTTAAAATTATAGAAACATAGGGTTTCTGTGCAGAGCAAAACATTAATATATATAAAAGCTTGAGAGATGCAGCTAACATCTAGGTTACACTTGAATTTATCCTGATTAAAAAGTCGATGACGGGCTTCCTTGGTGGCGCAGTGGTTGAGAGTCCGCCTGCCGATGCAGGGGACATGGGTTTGGGCCCCAGTCTGGGAAGATCCCACATGCCGCGGAGCGGCTGGGCCCGTGAGCCATGGCCGCTGAGCCTGCGCGTCCGGAGCCTGTGCTCCGCAACGGGAGAGGCCACAACAGTGAGAGTCCCGCGTACCAAAAAAAAAAAAAAAAAAAAAAGTCGATGACATGAGATACATTTTAGAGCTCTACCAATAGGTCAGACAAATTGATGTTTCTTGCTTATACTGTCCCTAAATACTTGATTAACTATTTACAGAGCCATGTCCAACACAGTAAGTTCAAGCTAGTAAAGTCTTTCTAAATAAAACGTAAGCTCCTCCCTAAATCAAAACCTGATTCTTCCAATTACATCCTAAATTTGACAACAACTTTGCCAGATTTTATAAATTATTTTTAGTATTATCTTTTTCTGATATCCTTATACCATTTCTTTTAAGAAACTGTGATTATAATAATGGAACAGAAAGATTCCAGGATAGAATAAAGAAAACATGAAAGTCAGTTTCATGTAGTAGAAGAAAGAGGTTTTCCATGTTGCTGTTCCATAGGTCCATGGTTGCTACCATATGGTGGGCATGGTACAATTGGGATCTACAGAGTTTCAACCAGGGATCGCTGAATCTATATTCAAAGTAAATATTGTCTGCATATTGAAAAAAAATGATTCACACATATACGCTACCATTTTAAAATTTATATAGTTTCTATTGTGATTAATGAAATACAAATGTTTAAAAATTGCTAAATATTTAGCAGCATTCTGTCTTCTCAATTAGTGGGTGCAATTATTATCTTACTGGAAAGGGGTTCAGTTTCCATGTAAATGAGGTACTTATCTTCAAAACATTGGGGGACCACTCCTTTGTGCATCTTAGTATGTCAATAACAGTACAATTTTGTTTATTTGGCTGATGACTTTATATAGCATCACAAACTGAGCCGGAATTTGATATCTTGTCTTATCCATTCCCTGCAAATAATTAGGGTCAGTCTTTAAACACCCATGACTCATACTTTTTAATTAGAAACAAACAAGCAGCGACTTACAGAGAAGGGGATTTATAGCTCTTTGTTTCCAATATGTGCTGGCTCTAAGTGCTAGCATAAAAGCATACTTTTTCTTTCTGTGAATCGGTTTCTCCACACTGGAGATGGAAAAACTGCTCAGTTTTGCTCAGATGGAACCACATGCCCAGTAGAAGCCTATCATGTATTTATATAAGAACAGAGAAGAAGTCATGGTGTCTACTTTCTGATTCTGGAGACTAGCTTTTATATGGTATATTTTCCAAATTAAAAATATTTTGAACATACCTTTAGGATGCCATTGAAGAGTCACTTGTGATGGGTTAATTAAATCTAACACATTTAAAAATAACTCTGCGTGTTGTGGGACAGATGCAGCCTTTGGAAAAAGAAAGCGCTTACACTGAACATTGCAACAGATTTTTGTTATTTAATAGTAGGCAACAGACATGTTTACAGAATATGTTTTCAAAGCCTGGTTGGAAAGTATCTTTCTGATACATTCAGCTCTGCTGACAATGGAAGAAATCAGGAAATCCATATTTAAAGAGAAGGATGACTGTATACTTTTATTTCTCAATCAACTCAAATTTGCCTCATCATTTAAAAGTAGTGCCCTCTCGCATAATATCATTCAAATTTAACTAGAAGAAAGAACCATTCCAAAATCCCTTCCCAAATGCCAAGATGATGACTAGGATGGAAAATTTGTTCTTATCTAAGAGCAAACAGTCAGGTGTACACTTGTCAGAGTGATTTTGGAAATTCAAAAGGATGTCCAAAACTATAAGAAATGTAAGAGAAAGAGCTAGAGAGAACTGAATTGTTCTGCCCAAGAAAATGGAAATGATCTGTTATTTTTTACCCTTGAGGGTAAGAGAGGAGAAGATATGGGGGAGGAGGAGAGAGAATAGACCAAGAAAGAAGGTAAAGCATCCAAAAGACTTTCAAGAACGGAGATATCTAAAACACATTCTTAACTTTGCACCACTCTGTTGTAAAACCTCCCTTCCTTCGGTAAAGTCACCTATTCCACATGCAGTCCGCAAATACCCAGCAAGACTTCAGTTAAGTGGATCTTTCTGGGCATGCAGGAAAGAAAGGAGAACTACATTTTGGTTGTTGCCAGTGCAAAGTTAAAGAAAATGTCACAAGAAGCCAAGTGGAATACAAAATTTGAAGGATGCAAGAAGGTGGAAAGAAAGGTGAACATGAGAACTCAATCCTCCCTCCACCACGAAAGATTTGAAGAAATGGGCTGCACTGGGCTTTTTCCCAGAGCAGCAAGTAAGTCTATAATCTGAACATGTTTTTACATTAAAGTTGGAGATAGCCAGGAGCTATCTGAATTATATAAAATTATTTTTATTTTATTAAATGCTGTTTACCAGACTCAGAATCAAATTGGCTGAGTCACAGTTATGTGCTTGCTGCAGAAGAAATTGTAAATTTGCTCTATAGCAAATTATTCCAGAGTTGGCTATAAATTGTTTGCTTCACAAATATGGCAGGATGGATAATCAGAACAAATAGACTACGGAGCTATAGGACAAGCACTTCAATGCAGCAGCGATAATTACTTAAATCTGAGATACCACCATTATTAAGTAATAAAGTTGTTTTCTAAGTGTGAAGGTTACCATTAGATTGCAGTTGACATTTATTTGTAAACTGTTTTTTCTGGTTTTGAAGATGAATTCATGCCAGAACAATTAAATTTACTTTCCTAACAGCAATATTAATGAGAGAAAACCAATAGATGTAATCTTACATTATTATTGATACATACTTAGTTTCTTTTATCCAGTATGCCTAAGAAGCATGGTGCTCTGTATAACTAAACATTTTTTTTAACGTCTTTATTGGAGTATAATTGCTTTACAATGGTGTGTTAGTTTCTGCTTTATAACAAAGTGAATCAGCTATACATATACATATATCCTCATAACCCCTCCCTCTTGCGTATCCTCCCACCCTCCCTATCCCACCCCTCTAGGTGGTCACAAAGCACCTAGCTGATCTCCCTGTGCTATGCGGCTGCTTCCCACTAGCTATCTGTTTTACATTTGGTAGTGTATATATGTCAATGCTACTCTCTCATTTCATCCCAGCTTACCCTTCCCCCTTCCGTGGCCTCAAGTCCATTCTCTATGTCTGGGTCTTTATACCCTTCCCGCCCCTAGGTTCATGAGGACCTTTTTTTTTTTCTTTTAGATTCCATATATATGTGTTAGCAGAGGGTATTTGTTTTTCTCTTTCTGACTTACTTCACTCTGTAGGACAGACTCTAGGTCCATCCACCTCACTACAAATAACTCAATTTCGTTTCCTTTTATGGCTGAGTAATATTCCATTGTATATATGTGCCACATCTTCTTTATCCATTCATCTGTCAATGGACACTTAGGCTGCTTCCATGTCCTGGCTATTGTAAATAGTGATTCAATGATCATTGTGGTACATGACTCTTTTTGAATTATGGTTTTCTCAGGGTATATGCCCAATAGTGGGATTGCTGAGTCGTGTGGTAGTTCTATTTTTAGTTTTTTGTTGTTGTTGTTTTTTGCGGTACGCGGGCCTCTCACTGTTGTGGGCTCTCCCGTTGCGGGACACAGGGTCCGGACGCGCAGGCTCAGTGGCCATGGCTCACGGGTCCAGCCACTCCGCGGCATGTGGGATCTTCCCAGACCGGGGCATGAACCTGTGTCCCCTGCATTGGCAGGCGGACTCTCAACCACTGCGCCACCAGGGAAGCCCCTATTTTTAGTTTTTTAAGGAACCTCCATACTGTTCTCCATAGTGGCTGTATCAATTTACATTCCTACCAACAGTGCATGAGGGTTCCCTTTTCTCCACACACCCTCTCCAGCATTTATTGTTTGTAGATTTTTTACGATGGCCATTCTGACCAGTGTGAGGTGATAACTCATTGTAGTTTTGGTTTGCATTTCTCTACTGATTAGTGATAACTAAACATT
Organism: Globicephala melas; assembly: GCF_963455315.2. Lineage (NCBI taxonomy): Eukaryota > Metazoa > Chordata > Mammalia > Artiodactyla > Delphinidae > Globicephala > Globicephala melas. The sequence continues at coordinate 121,675,377 of NC_083318.1, read as the reverse complement.
TTTATTAGTTTAGAATCATTATGTAAAATATACCAGAATAATCAATTTTCAAGCAATTCTGATAGCATTAACATGTATCTGTGTATCTCCCATTACTAGTCCTTGACAATAGGTGTTTATTAACTGTTTATTATATGCTAAATATAAGTTTTACCGGAATAGCCAGAATCTTCAAACTATTTTAATTAATCTATCACTTTAAACTAAAAATAGAAAATACAAACTTGGGTTGAATTTATATTGAACGTATGATCTACTATTGAAACTTCATACTGAAATAAAATTTCTGAGTTTAAATTTGTTGCTGAATCATTATTCCTTTATGCTTTACTACTATTTGTAAACATTTCTCTGCTTTTTTTGTGAACTCAACAGTGTTGAATGCTGCATAAACTTGGATTTATGATTTTTTTCTGATATATGGGTCATTTTAAAATCTGGGAAGAATTTATGGGGAATTTTCTATGTTTTGGGCATTTTTCTTATTTCTAGTGAGACTTCTGTAACATTTGAAAGCATTACACTTCCTATTCTCCTGGGTGATAAAGGTTGAAGTGAGATATGTTTGTTAAAATTCAGAAGAGTCACTTACCAACTATAAAAGTGTCTTTAAAACTCTTGTGCATTTTAGTAACTTCCTAGTGAGAAAAGAAAAGCTGGCAAAAGGAAACACCATATTTGGTTATAGCAGCCTCCTAAGGTTTAATCTCTAGTAAAGTGTGTCCAAAATTTCATTCACTCCTGTACAAGTTTTATGAGCTTATTCATATTCTCTATCTGCTATTGGTTCCTTACTCTTTTTCTTAAAATCAACTCACTTAAAAAATTAACTATAAAAATAAATACTATGGGGGCTTCCCTGGTGGCGCAGTGGTTGAGAGTCCGCCTGCCGATGCAGGGGACATGGGTTCGTGCCCTGGTCTGGGAAGATCCCACATGCCGCGGAGCGGCTGGGCCCGTGAGCCATGGCCGCTGAGCCTGCGCGTCCGGAGCCTGTGCTCCGAAACGGAAGAGGCCACAACAGTGAGAGGCCCGCGTACTGCAAATAAATAAATACTACGACAAAATTCATATTCTATAAAGATATCATTGACTATGATGGTTCCATGCTAGAGT